>NW_024467309.1:70755-247629 GCF_000600275.1 Aspergillus ruber CBS 135680 | reverse complement strand
CTGATTTTCCGCTGTAGATACAAGAATCTACAGTTCTCTCCATCTCCTTAACCACTTCACACTTCTATCAAAATGGCTGACCAGGCAGTGTGAGTGCTCTTTCTGGCTGGCTTCTTCAATCTCATCTCCGTCTTTTTTGTTGTCTGTTGTTTTTCTCGTTTCTACCTGGCTTGTTGGGGATGAGCAATGAGAGCTAGTTTGCTCTTCGGAAGGGCTGGACGACATGGTCTTTTCGCAAGATCATGGCGCAGTCCGAAGAAGAGCGCAGGAAAGAATGTCCAAACCCTTAAATTGTCCCTTGCGCCCAGTTTTGTTGACATTAGAAATTTGGCAACTGACAAAAGTGCTCGTCTCGCCGGCATCAATGTCGGCGCTCCAGCACGTCCTTTGCCCAGTGCTGATTTCGGTCTGATCGGTTTGGCCGTCATGGGCCAGAACCTGATCCTCAACGCCGCCGACAAGGGCTACACCGTTTGCGCCTACAACCGTACCACCGCCAAGGTCGACCGTTTCCTCGACAATGAGGCCAAGGGTAAGTGATAGAGAAAATGTGATGTGACATCATGGTGTGGTGTTCCAGAGGACTGATGTGATATTTCCATTTCAGGCAAGTCCATCGTTGGTGCTCACTCCGTTGAGGAGTTCTGCTCCAAGCTCAAGCGCCCTCGCCGTGTCATGCTCCTGGTCATGGCTGGTAAGCCCGTTGACCAGTTCATCGAGGCTCTCCTGCCTCACCTCGAGGAGGGTGACATCATCATCGACGGTGGTAACTCCCACTTCCCCGACAGCAACCGCCGTACCCAGGACTTGGCCCAGAAGGGCATCCACTTCGTTGGCAGTGGTGTCTCTGGTGGTGAGGAGGGTGCCCGTCACGGCCCCTCTCTCATGCCCGGTGGTCACGAGGCCGCCTGGCCTCACATCAAGGATATCTTCCAGGGCATCTCCGCCAAGAGTGACGACGGCGAGCCCTGCTGTGACTGGGTCGGTGACCAGGGTTCCGGCCACTTCATCAAGATGGTCCACAACGGTATCGAGTACGGTGACATGCAGCTGATCTGTGAGGCCTATGACCTCCTCAAGCGCGGTCTTGGTCTCTCCCCCAAGGAGATTGGTGATGTCTTCGCCAAGTGGAACACTGGTGTCCTCGACTCCTTCCTGATCGAAATCACCCGTGACGTCCTTTACTACAACGATAACGACGGCACTCCTCTCGTCGAGAAGATCCTTGACAAAGCCGGCCAGAAGGGTACTGGCAAGTGGACCGCCATCAACGCGCTTGACCTCGGCATGCCTGTCACCCTTATCGGCGAGGCTGTCTTCTCCCGCTGCCTGAGTGCTCTCAAGGACGACCGTACCCGTGCCAGCACCATCCTTGGTGGCCCAACTCCCAAGTTCGAAGGTGACAAGCAGGCTTTCATCGATGACCTGGAGCAGGCCCTCTACGCCTCGAAGATCATCTCCTACGCCCAGGGCTTCATGCTCATCCAGGAGGCCGCTAAGGAGTACGGCTGGAAGCTGAACAAGCCCTCCATTGCTCTCATGTGGCGTGGTGGCTGCATTATCCGCTCCGTCTTCCTCAAGGATATCACCAACGCCTACCGCAACAACCCCGATCTCGAGAACCTTTTGTTCGACGACTTCTTCAACAAGGCCATTCACAACGCTCAGAGCGGCTGGAGAAACGTTGTCAGCAAGTCAGCTCTCTGGGGTGTTCCTCTCCCTGCCTTCAGCACTGCCCTCAGCTTCTACGACGGCTACCGTACCAAGGACCTCCCTGCCAACTTGTTGCAGGCCCAGCGTGATTACTTCGGTGCCCACACCTTCCGCATCAAGCCCGAGTACGCCAACGAGAACTACCCCGAGGGCAAGGACATTCACGTCAACTGGACCGGCCGTGGTGGTGACGTGTCCGCCTCGACCTACATTGCTTAAAGTTGCTATGTTTCTCCGTAGGACACGACGCATTGCGCTGGACGTGAAATCCATCTTTTTTGTAGGGTGGTGTCATGCCCTGGGGAATTGAGCCGAGCTTTGTGGGAATGATGGAAACGATTACGGTATAAAAAGATGTGCAATAGTTTTATGTATTTAGATGCCCTATTTTCTTTTTCCTCGTTCTTAATCATCGTCGAATATTCGATTATGGATCTGATGTCATGGAAATGAAGTCTTTCTGTTCAATTTCGCCTATGTCTATTAAATGAGAGAGTACTTCGGAGTACACTCTATTGTCTCTTGTAGTGAACATAGCCATTGTAGCAGAATTGTTGCGATACTTGATAAGGTGTCCACTCCGCCCGCGCTAACTGCATTTAGCATCCGCTGTGTCAACGTCGACCCTGGCCGCCGTCATCCACGCACGTCGCCCAGCTCTCCTGCATCTTCCCCCCTCCATCCCGCCTGACGAGCCAGCGGTTTCTCTCCTGCTTGGCCATTTCTCTTTGTACTACTGTTTGCTCTGCCTCTAGAACCAGATCGCGTGGGTCTGTTTGTCCGTCGTTCTTTGCCTGAGCTGGCGCCCGCCTTCCGCTACGCTACGCCTGTCCCACTCGGTCTGGGTTAGGGGGATTGAGTTCTTGTCGCGAGGCGAGACATTGCGTGCATGCAGCTTCCCTCTTTCTCATCTTGTTGAATTTGGAACAACGTTGGGGGTCTTGTTCACGCGCTTCGCCTTTCTTGTTGTTTGAACGGTTTCGGTAATCTGTTTTTGTGTCAGTCGCTTGACGTCGTTTGTTATTTGGAAAGGTTCTGAAGGAAGAGTGACCTGGCGTCCGGGGTTCTGTCTATATTACGGTCTGGTGTTAGCTGCACGATAAACAATAAGCGCTAGTGTGTGGCTATAGCCCTGGGAATGGCAGCTGCCATGGTGCCACTGGAAGTGGCATTGAGCGATGCAATTGGTGCACGGTAAGCTTCTGTCAGCATCAGGTCGCAGTGTGCGATACTAATAAGCTATTGTTCTCTCCAGCGTTCGCATCAATACATCTTCACCCGCACCTTCAACGATCGAGGGAACCCTCTTTACCGCCTGTCCCATCACAAACCTTGTCGCCATCAACACCAAACCATCCCCGAACCCCGCAGACGCAAAACAAGCCCAAGCCGGCGACTACCGCATCATCCCCATTTCCCGGATCCAATCCTTCAACCTCATCTCTCTTCCCCCATCGTCGAATGGCCCCGATGGCTCCTCTTTCACCGATGCAGTTCCTCCCGTGCAAGCGCTCGATATCCGCGCCCTGAAGACCCGCGAGGCGAATGCGGTGGGAAAGGCGCAGGAGAGTGAAGCGAAGCGCGGAAAGGGTGTTACGCAGGATGCGCAAGATGTGTTTGATGCGTTTAACCGGACGATGCCTACGAGATGGGATGGAAGTAACATTATCGTGGCGGATGCGGTGTCGATAACGGCGCCCTACCAGGTTGATGATTGTCGGCCGTTGGTGGCTGGTGATGTGGCAGCGCTCAACCATGTGCGCAAAGTGGTATGTTTTCTCTTATCGAAATACTATCAATCTTTTCCAATACTAATCATATGATTGTTCAGCTTGAGATGGAGCGTAAGAAGATCGAACTCCGCAACGCCAGTGCGTCGATTGGCAAGCCCGGCACTCCTAACAACGCTGGCCAGAGGAAGGGCGGTTAAACCCGTCTTGATTCTGTTACCGCTGATAACCTGACATAAATAACAAATATTGAAACTTCTTGTGAAGAAGAGGATTCGATACGATACAGTATCATAATTCTTGGTTGAGTTAGGGTGTCTCAACCATCGGTTTACCTTTTAGGTGATTGATGAGCTGTATGCAATATGGGAGATGGGCTGGATATACTGGAGCTAGCTCTATCATCTTCAAGGATGATATTATGGTTTAGCATGAATCGAATGGAATATCAAGCAATTCTCTAAGTTCAAGATATAAACATGACCATGAAAAAGATTTGATCGAACACTACTGCTAAATTAATTAACATTAATTAAGATAAAGTCAAGTCAATATTACTACGTAGACTAATCCAATGAAGTTATCCCATCCCATCCTACTAAACCTCAAGATACATCCGACTTATGACCCCGACTCAAACGGTCCAAGTTAATCGCCGCACTGACACAAGCTAAGTGACTGAACGCCTGCGGCGTATTACCCATCTGTTCACCCGAGATAGCCACTTCTTCAGAGAACATGCCCAGGTGGTTGGAGTAGGAGAGGATGTTGTCGAAATGTGCAAGCGCCAGTTTGCGGAGGTTCGGGATGTCGACGTCGTAGGTTGCCGCCTGCTTAGTTTAGTATCTAACACTTTGTGATGAAATTTTGTTGAAGAATGGGAAAGGCATACACGAGCCATGGCTTCGACGAGCCAGAACGTGACCATGATAAAAGCGCCTTCGCGGCCGCCCACGCCGTCGTTGGCTTTTTTGTGGTCGTATCGGAAAACCATACGGGAACTAGAGAGACCTTCTTTCTCGGGTGCTTGTAGGATCTTCTTGAGCGTGCTGATAAAACGGGGATCGTTGGGTGGGAGGAAGAAGACCAAGGGCGCGATCAAGATAGACGCATCCAGAACTTCGGGGCTCTCGAAGCTCTGGGAGAAGTGGCCGCGGTCAGAGTTGTATCCTTTATCCATGATTTCGTCGTAGAGTTCGTCGCGGATCTGGACCCATCTGATTCGGTCTGGACAGGGAAGACTAGAGCGTTTCTCACAGAGACGGACTGCTCGGTCTAGGGCCACCCAGAGCATGATCTTGGAGTAGATGAAGTTCTGGATTTGACCACGGGATTCCCAAATGGACATGTCCTTCTCGTGGCGCACTTCGATCACGTAATTGATCATCCGACGTATGGCTAGCCATTGGTCGTAGGTGACGGGGTTGCCGTGCTTGTTGTACAGGTAGATACTGTCCAGCAGTTCGCCGTAGATATCCAACTGGGTGTGGAAGACGGCCGCATTGCCTACGCGGACGGGCTTGCTTCCTTTATATCCGTCAAGATGGCTCAATTCCAACTCGGGGATGTCGTATTCTCCTCGAATTGTGAACATCAGCGGTAGGAATGGCCGCTTACTGCCTGGTTCGGTCGCGTGGGCGTGCGGGAAGATGCGGTCGAAGATGAAATTGACGTACGCCTCCGCTTCGTCGCTGTAACCCATCTTGAGGAAGACATAGAGGGTGAAGGAGGTATCTCGAACCCAGGAGTAGCGATAATCCCAATTGCGACTCCCACCCACGTTTTCCGGAATGGAGAAAGTTGGCGCAGCAACAATGGCACCAGTGGGTTTATAGGTCAACAATTTCAGAATCAACAGACTGCGCTCGACTGTTTCACGGTACTGTCCGCGGAAGGTGCATTTACGCGTCCATTCGGTCCAATAATCGTAGGTCTCTTCCTCCAAGCGCCTGATATGGCCTGGCACGGCGGTACCCGTAGGCAAGCTCATTTCGGGACTGTGTAGAACAAAGTGGATGGCTTGGCCTTCCGAAAGTTTTATAATCGCGACGAACCCCCGGCCTTGCATCTCCGGCCTCTCCTCCAACCGGAGCTGAGCTTTGGGAAAGCCAGCGATGTCGGGCTCCAAAGAAGTGGCACAGATTGCGAGTTGCAGTCGCTCTGTTTCACTTTCGAAATGAACTGTCTGCACCGGATGCTCCGAGAGGTCATCCTCCAGTTTGGCGCGGGTTATGTGGGAATCACGGGCATAGTTGAATGCTGGAAAGAGCTCAATCTGCAATTCCATGGTGCCACGGCTACATTCAATTTTCCGGGCAACTGCTGAGTGTCGCAAGCCTGACTTAAACCGGTTGACTCCGGGCTCATTGCAAGGGCAGTATCCAGTCAATAAGCGGCCAGTTTGGTGGGTTCGCTTCGGGGTGACGGCGAAGTAATCCACTAAGGTTGCTACTCCGTCATCGTTGGTCCAGCGGGTCTCAAGGAGGTTCGAATAGGGCAGATATCTCTGCTTGCTGAGCGGATTGTTCACCCCTACGGTTGGTTTGACGCTCCAGTGGCCTCCCTTTTTGGAGTCCATCAAGCGACAAAAGATGGAGGGGGAGTCGAAGACAGGCCAGCACATGAAATCCATGCTTCCGGCTTTGCTGACCAGAGCACAAGTGTGCATGTCTCCGATGAGGCCATAGTCCTCGACGGCATTGTAGTCCGGGATTCTCTGAGCTGAATATTGTTCGGCCATATTAGGAAACTTGGGGCTATCAACACGCAAGCAAAATAGCACTTAGTGTAAATGAAAATGAAGCAGAAAACATCCCACGCCAGGGGAATACGAAGGAGAGCTAGCGAAAGAGTTAGAGGCAAAAGAAAAAAAGAAGAAAAAGCAGCAGGGCAAAAGAGGATTGATTCGGAGAACATATAACAAGTAGCAATAGATATTTTGTACTCTTGGGCTAACGACATGATGATGAGAGCGACGGTAATTATAGCCGTGAGGGATCATAATGGCATCTGAGAGGATATGCTGGGAAGGGATTATTGATGAAATAATTGGATAGGCCTCGACAGACTGAAGAGGATTTTGGGCCATAGTCACATCACCATCATAATCGGATAATGTTGAGGACCCCTGGTATATGTCCCATGGAATAGTGCTCTTCTTGCCTAGTATCGCATAGTCCAATTTCACGCATGAGGATTCATAGAGCCGAGGAGCAAAGCGGTCGATTTCTTTGGCCACAATGAGTATAGCAAGGTCAATTGGACCTTGCATTCATCAACTGTTCCTATCTGCGTTCAGGAGTAGTGGTCTGGAGGCGCAATGAAGGTGGACTAGAGCAGTGATCACCCCGGAGCTATTCTCCGCCAATAACGATGGCGCTGGTCAACCCCGGATCGACCGGAGATCTGAAGGCTGACATAGCGGTAGCTGGATCTTATAAGCAGACATGATGGAAAGAGATTAAAATATATGGACAGCTATAGTTAGTAGTTAGCAGTAGTACTGTTAGTCGATAGTAGAGCAGAGAACAACAGCAGTGGTGGTGGTAGAGAGACAGAGATTCAGGGGCGGCAGAAAGAAAAGTCACGTTCTGGTCTCGTGCCTCCTTTCGACCTCACCTCTTGTCTGTCTGTCTGTCTTCAACCATCTTTGCTTCTTCGCTTCTTTTTTTCTAATTATCAGTTTGGATCTCGTTCTTTCTTTGCTTCGTCTTTCTCTTTTTTGTTACTTTCTCTGCAACAATTGCCATTGATTTGGCTCCCCTTGCGTTGTTCAATGCAGCTTTTGCTGTCGCCCTATTGATTCTTTCTGTCTGTCTGAATATATTTCCTTCTCGATTCCCTCTTTCTTTCTCTTTTTTATCTTCTCTTTCTCTCTTTGTCTCTCTCTCCCTCCTCTCGATTATCTTTTCATCTCATTATTTTCGACGGTGGTCTCCCTCCGACCGCCTTTCAGCTCTTCTCCCGTATTTCTCCTTTCGGTTGCTTCCCAACGATCAGCCCGACGGGACAGCCTGTGAAAAAAAAGCGTGTGAAGGACCTGTGGGGGATTGTCCAGCCGATCCGGTTACTAATGGAGTGCGTTTGAGTTTAAGAAACTCTCCTCCTTTCGCTTTCCGACTTTCGCTTTAGTTCACATACATTCTTTCCCGTTATATTTACCTCCCCCAGAATGGGCCTGTCTCATTCGGGAAGCCATCATCGACGGCGCAGCTCGATGCTGACCGGCGCCGCGGGACCTTCGCATTCGCTTCCGACCGAGCAAAGGGAGGAGTCTCCCCGGATCGTTAGTGATGGTGCCGGTCATAAGCGGGAAGAACAGAAGCCGTTAAATGGGGAGGATGCGGAAGCTTCCGATCTCTCTTCCATTGCGGAGAGCATGGAGATGGATTACATGAGCACTGATGATGACCTTCACGATGACGAGGAAACGGGTCTTACGGCAAAACAGAGACGTCAACAGCGACGCCGGCGACGACGCCAACGGAGGCAATTGGATGCCCGTATTGCGGATGTTAAGGCTTCTCGTAAAGATGTGTTCAGTCTGGGTCTGGCTGAGAGGAGCGTTCTTCAGAGATTACTCGTCAACGGCGTCTTGATTCTTTCGTGGTATTTCTTCTCTCTGTCTATTTCCATTGTGAGTTTTCTCCCCCCCTCTCCGAATCCACGGATTGCTAATCATTTTCTTGTGACAGTACAACAAATGGATGTTTTCGCAGGATGACATCGTGTTTCCCTTTCCTCTCTTCACCACCAGTTTGCACATGGCCGTCCAGTTCACATTATCTGGCCTGATCCTCTGGGCTATTCCTTCGCTCCGTCCAAATAATCCATCCGTATCCGCGGCGTCTGGCTCGTCACCTATACAGGATCCTGGGTCCTCTGAGAAAAGACCACTGATCACCAGGTTCTTCTACCTGACTCGCCTGGTCCCTTGCGGTACGGCGACATCGTTGGATATCGGGCTGGGCAACATGTCCCTCAAATACATCTCGCTCACCTTCTTAACTATGTGCAAATCCTCCGCCCTTGCCTTCGTTCTGCTCTTCGCTTTTATCTTTCGCCTCGAAACCCTTTCTGTCAAATTGATTATCATTATCGCCGCCATGACTGTCGGTGTGGTCATGATGGTGGCCGGTGAAACCGCATTCAATGCGGTAGGTTTTGCCTTGGTGATCGCATCTGCGTTCTTCTCGGGCTTCCGCTGGGGCCTTACCCAGATTCTTTTGCTCCGCCACCCGGCCACGTCTAACCCCTTTTCGACCCTTTTTTTCTTAACGCCCGTTATGTTTATTTCCTTGATCGTAATTTCTCTTGCCGTGGAACGTCCCGCTGAGATCGCAAACGGCTTTCAGGCGCTTGCCGCCGCCCACGGGACGGGGTTCGGGCTTGTGCTCTTGATTTTTCCCGGTGTACTCGCTTTCTGTATGATTTCCTCGGAGTTTGCTCTATTGAAGCGCTCATCTGTGGTCACATTAAGCATTTGCGGGATCTTCAAGGAAGTGATCACCATCAGCGCAGCAGGCGTGGTGTTCCACGACCAGCTCACCGCCGTCAACCTCACGGGTCTCATTGTGACGATTGGCAGTATTGCCACTTATAACTATATGAAGATTTCCAAGATGCGGCAAGATGCCTTATCAAGCATGGGGGACCGGAGCCCGACTACAGGTTCGGATACGGACTCGGATGCAGAATCTCCTGCCCCCAGCGGATCTCGAGGTTACCAGCAGGTACCCAATCTAGAGACAGGAATGGCCCAGTCCAGTCCCAGAGTGAACGTCGCCGATAATGTCAATATCACCCCCGCAGATGACATGGCTATTGGCGGACCACGCTCGTACGGTGTCCGGACCAGTGGAGCCAGCAGCGCTACCCATGGGCTCTCCATTACCACGAACCTCGAACCCCCACGATCAAACTCTGCCTCTCCACTCAAGTCCGCACCTCCGATCATTACATTTACGGATACAGACTTTCCCTCAATTTCGGAGCGTGGCCCAGCCCACGGAAGCCAATCTGCTTCACAATCTCCAGAGAGAAATACACTTGGACACGACCATTAACTGAACTCATTCGCTCATATATTCTTTGGAAAAATTCCCTTTGGACATAGTCATCAATTTCTCCCGTTTCTCATCTATTCTTAAGTGATATTCATTTCTCGAACGAGCTGGGGAACCACATTTCCCAACTGTCGATTTCTCAGGCGCCTTTTCTATTTCTGTTTTTTTTTTTTTTTTTTTTTTTTTTTTTTTTTTTTTTTCCACGCTTCTTTTGATATCTGTGATACCGATCAATGCTTCCTTGGCGGATTTGGTTTTGTTGGCATGTTTGGAGTGATGTAAAGGAAAGCATGTCAATATAGACATTGCATAGTTTGTGCGCGGGATACTCATTCGATTGATACCACCAATGGATTTCCAGGAGACAACGCCTTTTTTTTTTCTTTTCTAGTTGTCACCAACAGATGACCTTGTCCTCTCTATTTTGTCATTCTTAATAAACCGTAACCCTATCTTTATGCAAAACCGCTACTGTATATGCCACCGTATAGTCAACCTACCACGGAATAACACTGAGGTTGCGCGCTCATTGAGCGATGATCTATAATTTATAAACATAGGCATAGTACACAAGCTTCTCTTCCATTATCATCATGGATCCGCCGTTTTCTTCTTTCCCTTCCCAGCCGACGAGCCCTTCATCATATCCATCAACGACTTTTGCCCCTTCTCGGCCGCTTTCTTTTTCTTCTTCTCCTCCGCCTCTACCTTCCGATCATGTTGTTCCTGGTGCTTTTCCCGCATCTCCCTCCCCTCATCTGCCAAGTTCGCCTCGAGAGAGCGGAATTCGAGAGACTCGGGATCCATCCCGATAAGGGATTCGAGAAGTGAGATCTCGTTGGCCCAGACACTAGGATCGGCAATGAGGCGGGCTGTAGGCTTTTTGGCCTTGGCCTTGGACTTCTTGGTCGGTTTTTCGGGTTCTGAGAGATCGGATTCTGAATCTTCACTTGCGCAGGCTTCATGTGCAGCAGTTGCAGAGGAGGTGTCGGTAGTAGGTGGTCTTGAGGCATTTGATACGGGTCTGTCGATGGGGGTCTCCAGGATCATTGGCATATCTTCAAAAGTAGGCTCGTTCATAATGTTGTGAAAAGCCCGAAGACCCAGGAAGCCTGTTCCTATGTTTGCATGGAGATCCCGATGGCTGCCCCGTGGTGTCTTAGAATCGTTCAGATGTAGGGCGCGGAGAAATTGTAGACCAATAACCTCATCAAATTCCTTCAGAAACGCCTTGAACCCTGTGGGCGAGGCAAGGTCGTAGCCGGCAGCGTGGCTATGACATGTATCAATACAGATTCCGATGCGGGAGTGATGTTCTTTGGGTATCTGAGCTATGATGTCCCGGAACTCGTTCAAGGAGCCACCTATTGTAGTTCCTTGACCGCACATTGTTTCTAGGACGGGGGTCACAGTCGAGGTCGCGGCTAGGGCGTTAGTGAGGGCTTTCGCTAAGCGAGTTAGGGCGGAGGGGAGGGTAGTCTGGCCAGCGCTGCCGGGGCTACTCAGTGTCAATACTTGCCTTGACAGGAATTGGTTGTCTTGGTTGTGCTTACTGGAAATTATAGAGGTTGATTCCAAGTGCCTCGCAGCGTTGGAGGTCGTCGAGGAATGAATTGTACGCCTGCTTGGCCTTGGCATTATCCTCTTGCGCCAAATTGACTAAATATGAGCCGTGGGGGAGAACATGCTTGGCTGCGTTGTATTCCTGTTCCGAACAAGACTGGCAAAATTGGTCCCTGTGATCGTCCTGCAAAGCAGGGTTGTCCCACTTTCGCTGTGACTTGAGGAAAAGGGCAAACGCATTTCCGCTAAAAAGTGTTAGTATATCATTATTTCAGTCGGTGGATTGAGCAACTTACCCAATCTGCATACTGTTATTCACGGCATTGAAGACACCTGAATAGACCGTGAGCTGGTGATCCAAACCAGATGGAAACACTGTAACCAACCTTTCGCTGCGCTAACATGAGCGCCCACGAACATCCGCAGTCCCTGTGTCCTAGGTCGCAATGGCATGGCTTCCGCTTCTTTATCTGCTTTTGTCTTCCTTTTCTTCGTTGTCTTAGCTGTTACTACTTCCGGTACCTCTTGCTTAATTGCGCCGTTCTTTTCAGACTCGGTGCTGATCGAAAGTTCCGACTCTTCTTCAAATCCTGTTTTCACCTTTGTTCGCGAAACCTGTGAACGTCTTACTCGTCCGATGTCAGCAATGCTCTACAGAGATGGCCCTGGTTCTCTCTTACTTCGGTTTGGGTTCAGCCACTTCTCCGTTAACCTGAGACAGGCTCGAAACTTCCGGCACATCTGACCTTAAGCGCTTCGATCTTCTAGACGGTGAGTTTGGCTGTGGCGCTGCATTAATCTCGCGTGTACTGGCGTTCCGTTTTGAGGTCTTCGGCGAAGACAATGGAGATTCGGGAACGGCGCTGGGCGCACTTTTGCGTGTCGACATTGCAAATATGTTGCTTTTCTTTACCTTGGGAAGGACAGGAAATGAACTAGATAAGTGGCGATTCCTCAATCTTTTCGCCTTCACGAAAGAGGTAAAACAGCAACATCTGAGACTCGGTTGCCATCGGCCAAAAATAGGGCAGTTAGATACCGCCCCATACACCGCTTACGTATATCAATCACGTGTGTGTATCCAGGGCAACGGCGGGCAGCTGTTTATCGATAAACCCACCGCCGACTTCGTGTTTTTTCCATCGACAATCACCACGCCCCACGACGATACACACGAAAATCTACACGACAATCGGGCTAGACGACAATCGGAATAATTATATTGATTGATGTCCGTTAATTCTCAAGAGAACAGCCGGATCATCACCAAATACGACAGCGTCGCCAACATGGCGGCCCAAGAAGACCTCGTCGACTTCGAGATCATCGAGAATCAGAAGGAGAACATCCAGTCACTCCCCGGAGGACGGTCTGCACGAGAATTAGCCCGCATTTTCTCACCAAGGGATACGACTGATAAGCTGGCAACCCCATCACCCAATGATACAAGGACTGTGAACGATGCAATCAGGCAGGAATTCGAATCGGAGTTGCAGGCGATTAATGAATCCGACGACCCGCTCGATGTTTACGATAGATATGTGAAATGGGTTCTTAACGCCTACCCCTCGACTCAAGCGACACAGGAATCAGGACTGCTTCCTCTCCTAGAGCGTGCCGTCAGGGCTTTCCTCTCCTCGAATCACTACAAGAACGACTCCCGATATGTGCGGCTATGGCTTCACTATATCAGATTGTTCTCGGACTCGCCGCGCGAAACGTTTGCTTTCCTTGCCCGTCATCATATTGGTGAAGAACTCGCCCTGTTTTACGAAGAATTTGCCGCTTGGCTAGAGAGTGCGGGGCGTTGGGCACAGGCCGAGGAGGTGTACCATCTTGGAATTGACCGGGAAGCACGGCCAGTTGAGCGATTAATCCGGAAATTCAGCGAGTTCCAGCAGCGATATGAGCAACAGCCTCAAGACGGACCAACCTCGCCCGCATTGCCTAAGGCACGACCAGCACTGGCTGCCAAGACAAACCCGTTTGTGTCTTCGAGCGCCGCACCAGAAGAACAACCTCAGCAACCAGCCGCACCAGCAGCCGGTGCCAAGAAATCGAAGTCCGGCAAGCCGAAGATGGCCATATTTTCCGACGCGGGCGACGCCGCCCCGACAAGCCAGCCTGTTCTCAGTGGCGGGCCAACAAAGGGATGGGATAGTATTGGTTCGTTGCATGATCGAAAGAAGGAAAACGCCGTGGAGGCAAAGCCATGGGCTGGAGAAACTTTGAAGGCAGGAAAGAAGGCAGCGCCAAAAGAGAAAATGTCGATTTTCAGGGATGAGGTAAGCACTGTTCGGTTTTGGATCCCAGTTTTTGAATTCCGTATATTTACGATCACAGGACTAATTGGTGGCATAAACCGGTATCGGGTTACGATTTAATGTATTCAGTCAAATGCAAAACAGCAAGTCAAAGAACCAATGCAATTCAAGCATGTTCCAGAGCATCGAGTAAGCGAAGCGGTAAATCCACGTACTGGTAGACGTGAGCATGTTTTCGTCAATCTTGAAGCAGTATACCCCGATTACAAAAATCCGAACTATGAGATCAGTTTCGAGGAACTGAGGGCTATGAGCCGGGGATGGATGAACAAAAATTGGCGCTCACAGAAACAACCCCTGAAGCAGATATCAGGGAATGCTGAGCCCTCGGTGGAAAATATTACAGGAAGGGGCTCCGAGAAGGAACTACCAAGTCAATTCAATCAGAAACTGGCCCTCAACGACTCACAGCCTGACCAAGATGAGAACCGTGAGAGCAAAGCTGGAAAATCGCGCAAACCCAAGGTTCGCGAAGTCCAGGGAGAGACGCAGACCAGTAAGAACAGCCAGTGATGCTCGCCTGATATTCTATGCTTGTTGGGACTGACATGGTGCTAGTCAAAATGAATTTCGATTCCCCAACGAAACCAAAGAAAGTACGCCGCAAGAGCACTGCTGAGCCGACGATGACTATCCACACTCGCGCTGCTACGGACGAGATCTACAGTATCTTCAATCAGCCATTGAAAGCAGAGACGGAGCCCGCGGACAGCAGTGACTTCGACGATGATGACGACGGCTATACGAGTGTCGGCGAGAGCACAGTCACGGGACGGATATCTGTTGCCTCCAGCGATTTTGACGATGATGACACGACATTCCACAAATCCTTTGACAACGGTGATGAAGAAGGGTTTGATGACACTCGGGCTGAAAGTGTTGTGGATGGCGAATGGACTGATTTCACCGGCAGTCGGCACGTCTCCGAGCCTTCAATAACGGACTCGCAGGCTTTCCAGCCAGAGCACCCTGAATATACCGATGGTGAAGAAACAGATACCGCTTTACGGTCAAGATTTGTACCGCAAATGCCCGAAGACTACAATCCGCCATGCGGCCCCTACCGTGACCCGGAGATCATGGCTCAGAATCGCTTGCCTTTCATGACGCCTATTGTCGAACAGACAGAGTGCTCGTTTCCCTCCATGAGGACCGCCAGGAACCTCTATACTGCGAAGACTCCGTCGAAACCGATGCCCGGTATCGCTGCAAGCCCTGGCACACCCGAGATGGAAGACCTTCTGGGTCTCTCGCCTGAAGGGGACAAATTCGCCAGTATTCCAGAGGATGTGACGCTCAGTCCGTCGGCAATGAAGTCACGCTCTAGTCCGCTGATGCCATTTCTAAAGAGTAGTCCGGCACGAAAACAGAGACCTGTTATTGAGGATGCTCAGTGTAATCCGACCGATAAGGGAATCCGGAAGGTCGTTCTCGAATCTTTGAGCCCACCAATTTCATCGTACCCCGGCTATCAAACTCACCCAGAGGAGGAAAGTCACTACGCCCCTGGAATCCAGAAGTATATAAAGAACCCCAGCAAACGACCTAAGAGCGGCGACGAAGCGTCATTCAGTGCCCCGATGCTTGAATTCGAGAAAGCAGAACGGGGTTACATCATCAAACGAGAACTCGGAGCCGGTGCTTATGCTCCCGTATACCTTGCGGAAAGCGTCGACAGCTTCGATAATGATTCCGAAATGGATGGCAGTCGAGATTCCCAATCTACGAACAGCAGAAAGACGGCGGACCGTTACAGTTTCGAGGCGATTAAGATGGAACTTGGACCCCCTAATCCGTGGGAGTTCTACATGATCCGGGCCGCTCACGAACGTCTTCAGAAATCGCCTGGATGCTCCCGTGCCACCGACAGTATTATTCGAGCACATGAGTTGCACGTTTTCGAGAAGGAGAGCTTCCTTGTAGAGGACTACCGTGGACAAGGTACCTTGTTGGACCTTATTAACATCATTCGCAACGAACCGACTCTGGTCCATAACAACGGAGAAGGTGGCCTAGACGAATGTCTAGCCATGTTCTTTACCGTAGAGCTCTTCCGAACCATTGAAGCATTGCACGCGAACGGCATTCTCCACGGTGACATCAAACCCGACAATTGCCTGGTCCGCTTCGATGACCCATCACCACGGCCAGCAGACAGCACACCGTCCCTCCTCGATCTCGATGACGAGAACATAGATCCCCGCGAAATCCACTACTCTCCGCACGGTAAATACGGTTGGCGTAACAAGGGTCTCAGTCTCATAGACTTCGGCCGAAGCATCGACATGCGCGCCTTCAAACCTTCCGTTCAATTCATCGCCGACTGGGAACCAAGCAGCCACGAGTGCAACGAAATCCGTGAGATGAGACCCTGGACGCACCAGATTGATCTGTACGGTGTCGCCGGTACGGTACACGTGATGCTCTTCGGGAAATACATCGAATCTGTCCCTGTCCGGCGCAGCGGCTCCGAAGACGAGAACTCAAACCCTCAAGCAATGACGAGGATGTACCGTATCCGGGAAACGCTGAAGCGATACTGGGAGCGGGAGATTTGGAGCGAAGTGTTTGATTTACTGTTGAACCCTGGTGCGCCAAAGTGGACATCTATCGATCAAGACGAGAATGAGGATCAGCCGCCGCATTTGGCTATTCTTGGAGCGATGCGGGCTGTTCGGGAGAAAATGGAGAGTTGGCTTCTGGTCAATGCGGAGAAGAAGGGTTTGTCGTTACAGATCCGGAAGTTGGAAGCTGTTTTTGCGGAAAAGAGAAGGAAGTTGGAGAGGGTTTGATTTCAACCCTCTGGTCTTCGTTCAACTTTGTTTGTTATGGTTGATTTTTGACGATTTACGATGACTGCTTTATCTTGCCCTATGTTACTATACCCCCTGTTTCTGTTTCCGTTGTCATTAATTAGTATCTGTCAAGTTTGAATCATGTTAATAGGCATATAAGTAATATACGTTCTACCTTGTTATCATATTCAGATACTACCGGTTCGCTGTAAACTCAGTTGAAGATGCTAAAGAATTGTTCTATTCGCCTCCCAAAGCGGCAATGTGCCGTTATCAGATTCCGCTAAACCGCTTTGGGACAGCCTCATAAATTTTTTGCTGCTGGCGAAAACACCGCAACCTCCAGACAACAACAAGTGCTGATTTCCAGCACGCATTGTTTTAATTGAGAAGGTAGAAAATAAGCCATATTTTCTAATTCTCTGATATACAATGGCACCCGACAACAAGAAGCGGCGGCGTGAGCCATACACCGTCGACACCAAACTGGTCGAAATCTATGAAGACCTTGCCAACGAAAAAGACGAGATCAGACTGAGGGCCGCGCAGGCACTGGTCTCGCAGTTTACCCCTGACAAGAATCCGAGCGATGAGCAGATCAAAAGAGCTTTGCAACGGCTGTTCCGAGGTCTCTGTAGTAGTCGCAAAGCTGCTAGGATCGGTTTCTCTATCGCGTTGACTGAGACTCTGACACAGGTGCTTGCGACTCCGAGAGAGGTTTCGGAAATTGATGTTCGGAAAGTTATGGGTATTTGGGAGTCACAGTCGGATGCTTCTGGTAGTGATTCGGGGCAAGTATGTTTAACTTTGCTTGATCTATGTGGCGTAAAGCTAACACGTTTTGCAGGAGCAAAGAGATCACTTCTTTGGACGGTTGTTTGGATCAGAAGCTATCATCAAGTCTTCTATCCTTTTCAAGCCCAGTGTTCCCTTTTCGGAGTGGACTAAGCTCCTAGACCTGGTCTTCGATCTGGCCAAGAGGAAGCCATGGATTAGAGAAGAATGCGGCTGGATTATCTACCGCTGCATCTATGACCTCTCTGCACAAAAGGTCGATTCCAAGTACGTTGAAGCGGCTTTGGAACGTTTGTCGAGCTTTGACCTCATCCGCACGCCCGAAGGAGTTGCCATCTGGTTGGCCGCCAAGGACCTGTTCCCCAAGGCGAACTTCCCCGGTAAGGCGTGGAAGCACGATGATCCGCTTGACACACGGGAGAGGAACCAGCTGGCCAAGGTCCTGAAGGAATCGTCGGTCGATACGGAAGAAAACCAAGAGAACAAGCCCAAGTCTTCTGGAGTGTGGAACTCCAAGCTTCATTTCGCATGGGATGCCGTTATCAGCAGGATCCCGGCTGTGAAGGAGACCAAATCTAAGAAGGAATCGTCTCGCTTGAGCTTCGTTGATTTCTGGACGGATGCCGTCGACAGTAAGTTTCCTGGCCTCGCAAAATAAGTAGACTTTAACATGGGTAGATGGATTGTTCGCCTCTGCTTCATCCGAGGAACGCAAATATTGGGGCTTCCTGCTTTTCGTCAAGGTGCTCAACGAGAGTCCTCTGCAGCAGGCTTCTCTCGTATTCACGAAGAACCTGGTCAGATGTCTGATGAATCAGCTCGCCGTCGAAGACAGATACCTGCACCGCATGGCTACCAAATCAGCCAAGACCATTCAAGCCCGTGTCTCTAAAGAGCCCGAATTCGCTGCGACCGCCATTAAGGGCTTGATGGGCTCAGCTGGCTCCGTCAACTTCGACCAGGTCACCAAGACCAAGACCGTGGAGAAAATTGCCGTTGAAGCCAACCCCGATGCACTTAAGGAGATTGTGCCGTTTCTGGAGAAACTAGTTAGCCACCCCGGCACCGATGACAGCAAGGCCGCCGCATCGAGCCGCCAATCTCTGGCCAACCTGCTTGTGTCGGTCGTCCGGTCACGAGCATCGAGCCAAGATGCCCAAGATGGACTCCAAGATGTCCTAGAGCATATCTTCACCATCTTCGTGCGATCCGCCTACTTCACACCCAAAGAAAAAGAAGGTCCACAACCACTCATGGCCCCCCAGACCCAGGAAATGTTCCGCAACAGAATAAACTCCTGTCTGAACAGCCTGATTGCTTCCCAGAAATACGCAGCCACCCTGCCGTACACTGTCGTCCGCAAGATCCGCGACGCAGCCAAATCCGAGGAATACGGGAAATCGATTATCAACATCGACGGTGCCCTTAGCGACTCCATCAAGTCCGCTTTCAAAGCCTTGAAGAAACTCTCTAGCTCAGATGAGAACGCCGCGGCTGACGCATTCAAGCTCCTCTACTCAATGTCCCTTCTCCAGGTCTACAACGGCGACGCGGACGCAGTTTCCATGTTGGACGAACTCGAATTCTGCTACACCAAGTTCCTGGGCGACAAGAAGTCGAAGAAGAAGAGCGAGGACGATGAAATTTCTGATGCGTCGGATACATTGGTCGAAATTCTGCTGAGCTTTGCGTCGAAGCAGTCACAGTTGTTCCGTCGTATTAGTGAGCAGGTGTTTGGTGCTTTTGCAGATAAAGTTACTGCTACTGGGTTGGAGTCTTTGATTTCTATCCTAGAAGCTAGTGAGAATCTTGCTGGTCAGCAGGAGATGTTCGAAAAGGAGGATGACGAAGGAGATGAGGAGATGATGGATGTCGCTGATGATGACGATGATGAAGAGGACAGCGATGTCGAGGTCATCGATGCAAAGGGTGGAGATGGTGACGAAGACGAGGAGGAAGAAGAAGAAGAAGAAGATGATGATGATGATAAGACCGACAACGACGAACCCGACAACGAAGAAGCCGAATTTCAAGCCAAACTCGCTGCAGCCCTAGGCCCACACGCAGCAAACAAACCAGACGAGGAATCCGACGACGAAGCTGACATGAACGATGATGACATGGAAGCCGTCGATGAGCAACTCGCCAAGGTCTTCAAAGCGCGCCGCGACGCCCTCGAACAGAAGAAAGACAAGAAAGACGCAAAAGGGAACATGGTTAACTTCAAGAACCGCGTCCTCGATCTTGTTGAGATCTACGTCAAAAAGTGCCACTCTAGCATCCTCGCGCTCGATCTCCTCTTGCCACTTCTCCGCCTCACTCGAAAAACCAACACTAAGCAGATCGCTAACAAGGCTACGACTGTGCTCCGCGAGTACTCGAAGTCATGTAAGGGATCTTCTGTCCCGGCGATCACTGAAGACTCAACTGAATCTGTTTGGGCATTGTTGAAGGATTTGCATCGCGAGGCTGGACACAGTGGCCCGCAGGCTCACGCGACGGCTTGCAGTCAGGCGAGTTTGTTGGTGGTTAAGGTGCTTGTGGCGCATAACAAGAAGGCCATTGAGGGTGTTGTGGATGTCTACGCGGCGACGAGGAAGCAGCAGATGCTTAGCAATAAGTGTCATGTGCAGCCGTCTTTCTTCACGGATTGGAATAACTGGTGTGTGTCTGCGAGGAATCAGATTAAGAATTAGTGCGCTTGTTTATGGATATGGGTATGAGTATCAATTTGTATACGTGTTTATGTACACTAGCACTTGCTCGTTTGTTTATACTGTGGTATAGGATAGGATAAGAATAGGTTAAAATCCCTTGATATACCGATGCTGATTCGTCTCCTCCAATACATCGAACCTCATCCCAACCTCAATAGCACCCTCATTCCTCGGCGCAGCAAGCATCCCGAAACATGGCTTAAACTTGATCCCCTCGTCAACCCGCCGGTAACTCACAAGCGTATCCCAAGGTTGCTTTGGGTGCTTCTCCGCCGTCTCGGGATTGACATTCGGTACCTGGCACCGTGCACATCGCGCCACGATATCAAGATCAAGCGCAGGTGATGACGGAACGAACGAGTCTCCATTTCCTGTCAAACTACCACTGCTACTATTGAACCGAACAGTCTTCCACGAATCCTCAGTCCAGGGCGCATTCCCCTTGACCACGATGTTCGGGCGAAAGCGCTCAATAGTGATAGGGTCGCCACCCTTTTGACGAAGCCGCGAGTTCAGCTCCGCAATGGAAGCCTCAGAAGCGATAAGAATGGGATGAACATCAGGAAAGTTCACACTCTGCGTGCGGCCCAAAAGTTGGGGGTCCCCGTTTCCTTGCAGAATCCGTGGCGTGGGACCCTTATACACAAGCACGACGTCGCGGCCTAAGAAGCGCGAGAAAGGCTCATTCACCTCGTTGCCATACACGTAGCCGTCTGTGACTACATCCCACACCTTAACTTGCGAAAGCGTAGTGTGCTTCTCCAGCCAGTCCGCATTGGGAACTGCGGGGATACTAATCGGTTTCTCCATGGTAGCGACATTCCCACCAACACCAGTAATACTCAACAAAAGCGAATTTCCATCCTCGCTAAGACCCGTGTTAATCAGCGTCATCTCCGGAATCTGACGAATGGTCAGGAACTGCAGCGTCTCCGCATTAACGAACATCCACTGTCGGTCGAGATGGAGACCATGCGAGCGGAGCGTGCTCTTGTTCACTGTGAACCCGCGGCAGGACTTTATGGGATATACGCGCAGAGAGACAATTTCACTGCTGCTGTTGGCATTTTGTTGTTGGTGTCGTGACTAGAGTTGTTGAAGGCGGCGGAATTGGTTGCTTTCCGGGCCGAGGATGACAATAGGGATGAGGAGGATGGGGACCACGAGGAATACGGTTAGGGCCCCTGATGGGATGCTTAGGTACTCCAGCATATTGGTTATTTCTATCATGGTGAATTGTTGATGGCTTCAAGTCGATTTGTAGGAGTATGGAGCCAAGATTTTATGTCGGCCGATTGTTTCTGCCGGGTTCCGCCGCATTCATCCGAGGAGTCGCCAAATGGATCGAAGATGTATAAAGTGCTTTTCTATATGATTAAGAAAAAGATTATTAGACGGTAAGCATAGTATAGGGAGGATTGGTGGAAATGAGGCAGGTTTTGAATTTGTTGTGCTGTTGCGCCGAGCTTCCCTTAGTTAATGCCAGCTATATATAATGGAACCATGGTTTTCTATGTATCTCTAGCCTTTTTATCAAACCAGGATGTTACAAGCGCTTTGATAAAGGCAATCGCAACGTTCTTCCCATACTCAATGTCCTCATCATTACACGATGGAGGAACATGGAAGAAAGTCACGTTGCGGTCCCGGCCTTCCTGAAACGCCAGTGCTAAACTCGTGTAGAGAATAAATTCACAAGCGTAACGACCTGCGTCTTTCGAGATGCGAAGATCCGCTCCAGGGGGCGCAAATATTTTCCATATATCGACAAAATGGTCGTCCGGCGGATGTGGGATGGCATGTCGTTGCACAGCCTGCTGTGGTTTCGAACCAGGAGCCGTGCCTGGTGTTTCCATTGCCGGTGCATTTACTGTTGGACGAATATCCGTCGCACGACCAGCCTTTAAAATTGGAGGCAGCCCTAACTGTCTCCAATGCATTTCACCATCCAGAAATCCCGACCTGCCAGTGATATCCGAAAGATGATACGCATCGCGGTGTGCCTGTGTTTCCACCGAATAGTAACCCCTTGTTGCGGCTATGCCCATATGAATCACGATATCCGGTCGTCGCCCGCCATGATTCTTTGCATATTCGTCTAATATGGCCGGCACTATCTCTCGGATCGTCGAGTAGGCCACGGGTATCGGAGTGGGATGGACATGGATGGAGACACGACGGGAAGTGGGGACAAGACCCTCTCGGGGTGCGGATGAGGGAACTGCCGAAGGGAAAGTAAACGATGATGGGAGAGATGAAGAGATCAAGTTAGAGGCATTCGCAGCGTAGGCTTTGAACGGCTAGTTCCCTTGTCAGGTACGAGATTAGCCTCCAAGCGGAAGTGGTCTCCAGCCACAGAATATGGAACATCACTTACACCAAAGCCTGTCACCAAGACTGACACCTCCGCCTCAATAGGCAGGGTAGTTTGCTCGATTCCCCGGATCTGAGATGTTCCGAGGCCAGGGTCTCCCATGATGGTGATCTTACTCCGGAGTAATGGTGTTCAACGGATAAGCTGGATACGGATAAGTTATACGGAAGAGACAATGAAGGTTTCTCTGCTTGAAATCGAGGTTGAATAAAGCAAGGCTCAGAGCATCTGCAGCGGCAGCGCCTTGCTCGTTGCCCAACCCCGCCTGCAACAAGCACGACTGAAAGAGGAGAAAGTCGCCTGAGTGATGTCCTGATCCGGGTCTTGGCGTCACGGGGTTTTGAGTCTCACTTCACCCCGTCATCATCACCAGCTTTCACAAGGTCAACCCTCAACTAACTACGGAAGAGTCAAGTGTGTTTCGTCAGAGTTCTGCAGCTATTCTCGGATGTCTCGATCCCGTATCCACAAGGAACAACAGACGGGAACGAAAACGAGAACGAGAACGTGGGGCCTGTCCAGTTACGCTGCAAATACGGACACTCGACCGGAAAACGGATTGACAGCATCCTTTCTCGAAGAACCGATCTTCCTAAAACCAATAGTATTCGGGTGGGCATGTTCCGTACGGCATTCAAAACGGCGACCCCTTAAGCGACCCATCCTTTTCCCCGCGACATACCAAATTTGGACAGTTGTCTGGGCTCCATCGGTTAAGCCCGACTATCTAAATGACGAATCAGTTTGTCTACAAAGAATATTCGGGGGATTGTGCAGAGATAGAGAGACGCTCAGATGCATGCTGGAATTGTATTCCGTACCACTGTCGCTATGCGATACACCGCGACTAGAGCACATCGAACTGGCAACCAAGAAAAAAAAAGCAAAACCAGATCTATCCGATTTGGGTTAACCCTCAATCCCTGCAATATTCAAGATGCTATGGGCACTTCTTTATACGGAGTAGTCCGTATAATCAAAGAAACAGGACTCAGCTCGACAGAATGATGATTGTTAATGCACCTAGCATCTACGGATACGGTGTGGCAGGACCTCTAAGCGAACAATTTCTAGAATTTCTTATTCGGGAATATGGGGTGCCTATCACTTTCCCGGAGATTCGATAATTGACACCCCCGAATCCCAAAAGCACCTATTTCCACGCTGACAAAAGCAGCCTTGACAGCTGAGGACGCAGATCTCGGTCGTAAGACCTTATTCTGGATTTGAGAACACAATGAGCACAGACTTGCACAAGGAAAATATGATTCGGAGACATGCCAGTGTGTTTCTTTCGAGTGACGATCACCGTATCCAACGTATCGAACCAAGCGCCCCGCCTCGGTTGCTTCGATTCCGCTATCCGCGTTAGGGGTTGAAGATATGCATATAGAAAAGCGATGCTACCCATTTCATCATCCTTGCTTTTGTGACAGGTGTTTTCCTCTGTTGAAATTTGACATTCCGGTGTTGTTACACTAACAGCCGGTAGCCACTATGGCTTTGATCGCTGAACTCTTCGAGAACCCCCTTGTGCTACAAGGCTTAGCAGCAGCCATATTTTTTGTATATGTCTCTCATTTCTTGAGAGATCTCTCCGATGGCTTTCCATACAAAAACATCCCCCTCGTGGGGAAGAGTCGCTGGGCGTTGTCAAACACAAAGGCCAAAGAGCGTTTCGTCAATTCGGCCAACGAACTGATCCAGCAGGGCTTCGCTCAGGTAAGACCGCTCTTGTGCCTGTAGGGAGTAAATGTTAATATTGAATGATCTATATAGGGAAAAAGCGCTTTTCAAGCCATGTTCTCCCATAGTCTGATGATTGTCTTGCATCCCCGTCTCATGAATGAAGTCAAAAGTCATCCCCATCTCAGCTTTGACGAGGCCACTAAGAGGGTATGTAGAACTCCCTGTCTGGTATCGAGCTTTGACTAATAGTTTCAGTTATTCTTTGGAGGCCAGTTCCCGGGCTTTGAGGTTTTTGAGGGACAGGACAAAGATCATATCTTGCTGAACATTATCAACAAGAAAATCACCCACACCCTTGGCCAACAAACAATTCCCCTCTCAAAAGAGACTGCTTCTTTGCTGAAAGATACATTTTCCGAGTCGGATGGTACGTCATCCTAGATAGCTTGTTGTGAACTTGGTTAACCGATTGTCCAGAATGGCAACCCTTTGTATTCGCAAAGGAAATCCCGCACATGGTGGCTAGGTTGTCGTCGCTTGTGTTCATGGGCAAGGAGATTTGCCACAACAAGGAATGGCTCGACGTATCGGTCAACTACACCATCGATTCGTTTGTTGCTGCTCGCGAACTTCGACTTTGGCCCGCCGCCCTGCGTCATGTGGTGCATTGGTTCCTGCCTTCGGCCCGGAAAGTGCGAAAGGACATGAGCATCGCCCATAATATTGTCCAAGGAGAGATCAAGAATCGCAGATTGATCCGCGAAGGCAAGCTGCCAGCCAAGGGCGAAAGGACACACCCGGACGTACTGGACTGGATCGAAGAAGCTGCCGCCGGACGCCCCTTCAACGAGACTCGTGCTCAAGTCGGACTTGCTTTGGCTGCCATCCATACTACGTCAAATTTGTTGACAAATGTTTTGTATGATTTGACCGCTTATCCGGAACACATCCAGCCTCTACGTGATGAGATCAAGGCGGTTCTGGAAGAAGACGTTGGCTTGAAGAAGACCAGCCTGGTCAAAATGAAGCTGCTTGATAGTGTCATGAAAGAAACGCAGCGGATGAATCCGGCAGGAATGACCTCGATCAGCCGTGTTGCTATGAAGGACGTCCCACTCTCAGACGGAACTGTTATCCCCAAGGGTGCTAGTGTGGTTGTTTCAGGCCACATCATGCAGGACGACTCCGTGTACCCGGATGCGCAGCGATACGACGGCTACCGATTCTACAACAAGCGCCAGGAGCCCGGCCACGAGCATCGCCACCAGTTTGTCACAACAACTCCGGAACATTTCGGATTTGGACATGGACAGCATGCTTGTCCCGGACGGTTCTTTGCAGCCAATGAGATCAAGATCTTCCTTGTCCATTTGCTTGTGAAGTATGACTGGAAATTTGTTGAACAACAGGGTCGTCCCAAGAACATTCTCCATGGCACTGAGAACATTTGCGATCGAAATGTAAAGTTCCTTTTCAAGCCGCGACAGCCGGAGATTGACCTCGCTTTGCTTGGAGAGGGGACAGCCGAGTGATTACTCCGTTTACTGCTTCTTCTCTTTTGATTTCCTCGCTTTTTTTTTCGGCTTTTTTTTTTTCCCTTTCTTCCCCCCCCCCTTTGGATTGTCCTCCCTGTTTTTGCATGATGTGACGCACTACAAAATACAAACTGGAAGCAAGCAAAACTGGATATCCGCATATGGCGACGCGCCGCATAGACTTGTTCAAGCTCGTTGTATAAACACGAGAGCTGGACATGCATACAGCTGTACATACCATGAAGCGCGCGCATATACTGACTCGTGGGTAGTGCCCTGTACTCTTATATATACTTGAACGACTTATGAAATTGACTTCTACTTGTTCTAATTTACCTTCACCGAAAGTACAGTACATATTATAGCAACAAATCCCGCCCTAATATTGAGGGTAGTGGTGGATATATATGCACTACTATATGGAGTACTAGCTACAGACGCAGAGATAATTCTATGACCACGAACTAAAGCAAGCTATAGAACTCTGTTGACAATGATGTAAACAAGAATCTAAACGATCACCATAAGATCTTTGGGTCCATACTAAAGTTCTGAGTATGTCATCTGATAGTTACTGTATTCCAATGTGTTAATGTCAATA
Source organism: Aspergillus ruber CBS 135680 (assembly GCF_000600275.1). Lineage (NCBI taxonomy): Eukaryota > Fungi > Ascomycota > Eurotiomycetes > Eurotiales > Aspergillaceae > Aspergillus > Aspergillus ruber. The sequence continues at coordinate 221,728 of NW_024467309.1, read as the reverse complement.
AAACCCTGTTTATCATTCTATTATTATAACAGTCACGGATAGCCTAGTCTCGCTATTTATCACCTGCATCTATCACAACCCGCATCCGCTGCTAAACACAGCAACCGGTTATTCCAGGTACTTTCCTATTGTCCCAGCCTCCGGATATCCGCTTCTAAAGAGGAGAACCAAGGCACGAAGTGGACTAAGGAAGTAATTAAGGAATCGATCCACCTATGTTGCAGTGGTTCCATCTAGGAACGATCGTGTCACATCATATTTAAGTATCTTTGCTCTACGCAAGTACTTTGGAGGCGTACTTGTCTAGGGTACGAGTAGGATGGTTTCCTACTTAGGCTCGATAGCAGAGTGCCCTGTATTATTGATACGGTAAATTACCGACGCGTTGAAACACGCGTAGTCGCGTCCAGTCGCGTTTCGCGTGGGACTAATAATATTCAGATTGGGTTTAGGGTCGGTAATTTTTTTACGATGACGTCGTGCCCGCTTCTGGCGTTATTCAATGCCTGATCTCTACTCTTTGTACAGGGGTACGGAGCACAGGCATTCTTATGCTAAGAAAGAATTGTGAGATGAATACTCTCAACACCAGAATTCGCAGATGGAGAGGACTACCAGGGCAAACAGGGTTACAGCATTGCAGCGCGAACCGCGTGAATCCATACTGACTCGTACAGCGGTGGAAACACTAGGGACATCGCATCTGCACGAAACTGGAGTATGGCATCGCAGAGGGACGAAACCTCAACTCTTATTTGCCGGAAGGAGGCGAATTAAATTGGAACGAACAGTCATTTTCCTTCTTCTGACCGGATAGACCGAACGAACCCTCCTGTCTTGACTCCTTCCCCAGCCACCGACTTGACCGCACATTGGCAATTGGTCATTTTTTTTTTTTTATTTATCGTGGTGGCCTGGCAATCACGATCGATTCCTGTTTTCTCCGCGACGCTGCAGATCAATCGATTCAGTTCCTGAGAAGACTTCGACGAAGGAAGTGAAATTGTGATGAGCTGCGGTGGATAGAGTACATCCTCGTGGTGGTATGGTTCGCTAAGTGATTCAATTGCAGTATTTATCAGTTCCCACCATCATCAGGAATGCTCACACCAAATTTCAAATGCTCATGCTCATGCTCAATCCAGCTCAAGTACATGAAGAACGAGCTCTGGACCCTCCTTGCAGCTGGACGCCCAACTGGGATACCAGGAAATCCTCCACTGCCAATGACAGCCTTAATAAAGTATCAGGGTCTGATTTGTTCAGTGTGCCAGCTCAGTAGGTCCTTCCCTGTAATAATGAACAGTATTCCGTATGTATTCTCCCGACACCGTTGGGGCGCGGTGAGGCGGATAGATTGGGTAGTCCAGCCTCCTGGTTGGTAGCCGGGATAACATTATTTAGAGAAAACGAAGGGAAAACTAGTCAAGATAGAAAATATAAAGTCGGAATTGATCAATAAGAGCAGTGGAATATTGTAAAACCTGTAATTCAGCGCCTGGATTACCGTGGTGATGCTGCACGGTGCATGCGAGATATAGAGCTGTATGGCAATAAGTCAGTACAGAACAGTAGTAGCCGGGAGAGCACGAGACAGACAGTGAGGGAGGTTCTCCGGAATGCAGACATCCTCGTGGTCTCTCCTTCAATTACTTTTCTTCCTTCTTAACTATACCCTGAACATCTGCGATCTTTAACGGTGGATCTGCCGGCGTCGCTCCGTCTACTCCGTCACCAGCCCGTGCTCTCTCAAGTTTCTCTCTCGCCTCCTCTCTCTTCCTCTTTTCTCCTTCCTCTATTCACCCGTTTTTTCTCTTTTCAGACATCTTTGTTTCATTTGTTGGTCTGGCGTTTTTGTTTGTTTGTGTGTTGTCTGCATGTGTGGATGAGGCATTCCTCCCTGACTTCGTTTGAGGAATTCCATACAAGACTCCTCTCTCCATATATACACCCCGTCAAGTACAACACACGGCGAATTCGATCGCTTTGCCTTCTTTTTTTTCTCTTTTATTTATTTGACTGACAGTCTCTCACCTGGACTTTCTCATCTTTCTCATCTTTATTTTTCTTTTTTTCTTTTCTTTTTTTTTTTTTTTTTTTTTTTTTTTTTTTTTTTTTTTTTTTTTTTTTGGCTTGTTTGTTTCCTTGTAACGACCTTACGACCTCATTCTTACCGATCTATTCACTCCTGCGCCGACGCCATTGACTGGAACAGATTTCCTTTTCTCTTTTTCATCTGATTCTGACACTATCCTCGAGAAAAGAAAAGAAGAAAATCCCTTACAGGATATCGTGGGGAAGTTGGTTTGGTTTTGCTCTGGGGATTCTTGAACGACTTCTCGCCCATCCATCCCTCCGTCTCTTTCGCATTCCTCGATCACCCCCCTGCGCACACTCCTTCGAAGGCGACCGTTGAGACAAATCAGCTCTCGCGCGCAATGAGACTGGCATAGTGTCTTAATTTAGATCGCCCTGCAAACGCACCAGTCGCCATAACTATCTCGTTCTCGATCGCTTAACCCGTCCGGATAGTGGCAATTGGATATCAGTGGACGAACAATGGAGGACCGACAAGCAGGGCTGTCGCGCACGCTGCCCAAAAACTTCACCTTTCCGTCGAGCGCAGACGAGCCCAGAACCCCCAAGCGCGCTTCTATTCATCTCGACGTCCCTCCCCCACCACCTCGCGCGGCCAGTTGTCATTCGCGCCGATTTCGCCCTCGCTCAGGGACCGACGTCTCTGCGCAGGTACACTCTGATCCCGTTTCATGGAATCAAAACCACTCCGATATCCCCCTCCCATCAATCGAAATTCCTCCACCGTCATCACCACCGTCCGATGCAGCCGTGGCACCATCGAGCGCCGCTTCGGGATCCACCAACAACGATCGCTTCTTAGCGCCTCCCCGGGGCCGCACGGCCCTGAAAACGCCCCCAGCCCAGATTCGTACGACCCCGACAGAACTCAACACCACAGGCGCATGGTCAGTATGGGATAATCAACAAGCTTCGGGTGAGGCGATCCAGCGACCCAGTTCGTCCTGTTCTCATGTTTCGGATTCCTCCGTCTCTTCTGTTGAAACATTCGCTTCCCGGCCATCGGAGGGAAGTTGCACCAGCACTGAAAGCGAACTGCAGGACCCGTTCTTTTACTTGGAGCTCCCGAAGAAACCTGTCTCCCTTCAATCGCCTCTGTCATTGCCCGAACAGAATGTTACGAAGCAACGGCGCACTCGTCAGGTAGCTTCCAAGGACCGCTGGACTGCGGAGATGGATGGTCACCTTTGGAACACGTACCAATTGTACATCCAGGATCCCACCATCACCCCGTTCAAAATGACGCCTGGCAGTATTCCGCCGCTGGGCGTCACGCACCGCGTGTCCCGTGAAGCGAAGAGGACCTGGGACCGGAAAACCTTCAGACTTAACCGAGATATCCTGAGCCAGTCGCAACGGCGTGACGATGGCAACAACACGCCCACTCCCAAGGCCAACAGCGACGCAACAAAGCCCGGCTGGCCAAGATCGGAAGCCTCTACCAGACGACGACTTAAGCTGCTGTGCAGGCGCAAGTTCTCCATCGCGCCGCACTACCAGCGGTTGATGATGTCCAAGAGTCCCGCGCCGTTGGAGGACTCATCTTCCCGGGAATCTTCCTGCTTTGAAGGACCTGGCCCTAGCTCTGCCACTTTTGCGACCCGCGATTTGGGCGTTTCCCTCGTGTCCAGCTCGGTCCCCGGGCCCTTGTCGCAACTCACGGCCGAAGACCGGCCTCAGGATGCTCCTGTCGACTTCAATAATCCATTTGGCAGTCCTAAGAAGCCGGAGTTAGCAATAACAGCACCAGAAGACTCCGTTGCAAAGAGAGCCCTTGGCCTCGACAGACCCGTTGCTCCGCGCCTTGGATCACCGTTCACCTACCATACCTGGGGTCCGGAAAACAGCTCTTTCAAACGGAAAGCCCATCGCCATAACCCGATGGGCCGGCGAGAGACGATTCATGTGACGACAGGCTTCCGATTGCGATCGCCACCACGGATGGATCTGTTCTCAAATATAAAGAATGCCCCGCAAGCCCAGGACCCGTCGCACGCCAGTAAACCCGACGAGTACCCCCATCTGGAAGAATTCGCGCGCCAGGGCAAACTGAACGATCCTGGAAACCGTCGCGTGCGGATTCGCAACCGTGGTGCGACCACCAGCTCTGTGAATCCGAGGGCACTCTATCAACTCTTCTCCCCGCCATCTTCGTCGTCGAAAGATGAGACAATGCCACGGGAGAGACCTGCGTCAGGCCATCGTCGGAACCTCAGCGGTGACAGTATCAAACGCTTGGGATCGCCCTTTAAGCTGGAGGGAATACGCCATCGCCATTCCTCATCGGGCAGAATCGTTCGACATATGCCGCCTTCATCGGATCCGTTCGGCCCTTCTCAGATGCCACACTTGAAGCCATCTCAGTCTGAGGGTATGCTTCCCTACGATGCCACGGAGCCGGGTCTTTCTGATGCAGAGCGGATTCGACGGCAAATATTGAACATGCAGCATTCGCGAAGATAATGTTTGTCTCGTAATTATCTGTCACGGCAACCTGTTACCATGACTGGTGCTGTGATATCACTATAATTTGTTCATCATGGTGTCAACTTTCTACCTTTCCTCACAACTTCACGTCCATTCAACCGTATAAGCCAAAATGGTTCTAACGTTTATAACGAAGTCTCTATTGAATGAGAAACGAGAAAATGATAAATAAAAAAAATTTGAACAAAGAAAACACGACACGAATATGACCCAAAATCCGACAAACTGCGCGATTGCTTTTGATTTCTATGAGGAACCCAGCCGGCTGATACTCTTAGTCGCTTGTGATTCTGATTGGCATTCTTTCACTTTTTTCTTTTCTTTTCTTTTCTACTTGATCCAATACACGATCCTCTGGGTTTGGATTCCGTCGACGATCCGGGATACACAAGGTCTATCCCGGTCACCATACGCTCTTTGAGATTTCCTTGTATTCTCTTTTCTTTTTCTTCATTGACCTGACATTGAGTCGGAAATACAGACGCAACGGGGTGCACAGGACCCTGTCAACGTACCCTGATAAAAAAATAAAAAAAAAAAAAAAAAAGAAGAAAAGAAACACCGACTATACTACTCTCTTTACTCATTTCTTTCGATTCTTTCAACTTTTGACTTGCTTTTTTTTCCTGCACGCACCCGCCACTACAATCATGCGAATAGCATGTTTGACTCTTGATGACTTCCAGTTTCAGCAATTCAGCAATTCAACATGATGCGTGACGCGTGAACATATACTTACTTGCTTGACTTTTTTGATGTGACCTGACGGGAGATGGAAACGAACTGATTGGTTTATATGAATGAAGTATGAAGTGATGTTGCTACTTAGCAGATGTTGCTGTATGCAAGTGTCTCAGCGAGCGAGCGACTTTGATTCTTTACATTGCTATCATTGTCTTTGCAGCGTGGAATTTATGAAGCGCTTTGATTGATTTCTTTTCGTTTAACTTTCTTTTACCGACTTCCGTTTCTTTCTGTCTTGATTTGATTGCTCTGCATCATCTATTGCATTCTTTCGAAGCTATCTATGTACTTGATTGAATTTACATCCAAGCTTTACTTTACTTCAACTTGAGTATCGTGTTTTTTTTTTCTCTATATACCGTCTTCTGTTGCCATAATGAGGGGATATTGAAGGATTAGATTAGGCTGGAATCGACCATTTTTCGATGTACGTGAAATGACCGCCTTCGTTTGTTTGCTCACCATTGCAATGTTAGTTAACAGCAAGACGATAATGTATAGCTTTATTCTTTCTCAACGATTGTATCACATTGTCGAGCTCTCGACACAGATTGTGATACTCCTGGTGGCGTTGGTATTCCTGGTTGGCTTGGTATGGGGGGCGTCTGCTGCTAATAACTCCAGGGCAGGAGAAAAGGTAGTTTAAACCAGATACAGGAGATGGTAGATAGTTGAATAGTAAATAATAATAGTGATGAGTTCCATAGAGAATAAAGGCTATCGTTATCATACAGGCATGAAAAGTAATGTACAGTTAAAAGTACAAGAGCGAACGAAGAAAGTAACCTCGGGGTACGATCAAAAGCTGTTGACATCAGTCGAGCCATCAGGCGCTGGACACCGCAACATCCTCCACTCACAGAGAATCTTTTCAATCCGCTCGCCCATCCCCGAAGCATGCATAACTCACGCTAGGGCTGCATGTATACCCAATAGGGATCTTGACGGGAGTTCAAAATCAGCATGTTGTTTGAACTCGACTAGACATATGCCTTGCTGGTTCGGAGGTGGGAGGTCCCGAGCTAAACCACCATGAAAGCTAGGGTAGGTTGTGCCTTGGTAAACATTGTCATCCACCTGAGAGGTTCAGTAAGTATAAATGAATGTATGAACGTATCACCCTATCATGAGGCATATCGTGGGCTTGAAAGACAATTTAAATTGTCCAAAGGGCGGATGGCAGAGTGTCATCAAAGTCAGACAGTTTTATGTTCGTTGATGCTCTCCGGGGAAAGATGCACAATCTCCTTTCTCTTGGGGAACAATGGGAAAAGCGTGGACAAGATCCGAACCAAGTTCAGCTCCTTGTTGGTTGTCAGCAGGCATTCGACAAGGTCAATACGCAGAAAACATACTTCATGGGAAGTTCGATATGACACATCGCAAAGGGTATGATGTGGCATAGTCCAGTTGGAATTGTATTAGCGGATATGTCTTGGTTCTACGGGTAAACTTCCTGTGCTCTCGGGTCTCAGAAAGGCGCGAGCAAACAATGGTAGTCATTGCGCCCTAGGCACTCTTTCAGAAGGCAACCTGTATCAGGCTAGAAACCATTTGAGAGAATTTGTCTTAGGAGCGGAAGTTACAGTTAATTGTCCAGGTGGTCGACGTGGAAAACAGGTTAGCGAACATAACCTTCAATAGTTCATGGGTGCGTTTTACTTCATGGAGGACCTGACGAGACTGAAGTTGGCATCGCCACTCTTGGGCCGGGCCCTTCAAACACTTTTCGATGGGCCCCCTCACCAGTTGTGAACTGTGGGAGGTTGCTAGGAAAGATATGAAACTGGATCGTGGGCCTTGTCAGTTGTTCTCCGATGATATTTCTATCTGTTCCTGCTGACATGTGTAGGAAAGAATCCGTGTGACTACACCCTCGCGCTGGGGCTCAACGAAATAGCATGGGTTAGATTCCATGCGAGCCCTCGAATGAACTATTATTGATCGATAGGGATTCAAGAATTTCCCGAAGATGGCCTCGCGCTTCTGACACAGTATTTGGGAGTGGCACCTTATCTAGTCCCCGGATCAACTGACAGACTTAAATCGTCTAGTGTTCTTTGGCACCCTGATCTTCATTTGGAGAATATTTTCGTCGATTCAGTCACAGGTGAGATCACCAGTGTTGTTGACTGGCAATCAGCATGCGTCGCACCTATGCCAACATTTTGGGACTGTCTGGGAAAGCTGGTCAATTCTACAACGGCCTGAGGACTACGACAATTTCAGTGAAGTTAGGCAGAATATGGTTGATAAAGAGTTAGAGAGTGGAATGTTGCGTAAGTGATATGAAGCATAGATTTATCTACGAGCCCCTAATCACTGGCCCGTCCTTATGCAGAAAAAAAGTCCCTTCCTCTATAAACCCATCTCGTTCGTCAGCAAAGTTCGGAAAGATCGTCATCTTTTCTTCCTCAGTGACGCTCTCATCCTCGTCACCACAAAGAATGGCCATTTTCCTGGTGCACCCTGCCCGGTTGAATTCAGCAACGAGTAAATGGAGCTCCACGACAAGGAACTACTGAATGTAGGAGCCGCTGGGAAAATACTGCGATCATTTTGCTATGGGTCCTTGCTGCCCGTGGGTGACACGATTAACCTGGAAGGCTATGATAACGCGATTCAGAACAGCCGCAATTTCAACCCGGTTTTTTCTAAAGCTGGCTAGGGATGACGAGGAGAGGGAGCTGTTTGACAAGATTTGACCATATCGGGAGCCCGAAGATTAGATCGGTGGTACGAACTGAGTAGGGTTACATCTACAACCCGGAACCTTGTGGTTAAGTGTACCACCCGAGCATGCTTCACAATACCGACGTTGATAGTCTGATATCGGTCTCATTCGATTGTCTAGATGAGTTGTTTACAGGGGTGTGTGCCCAGCTGAGTTCATGTGAGGAACATTTCAGTATCTCGACGATGTGCCGTGTACCTGCTTGCTAGGATTATCCCGGTGTGGTTTATGTGTATTTGGATATCGTGTTGAGGGGTCTCTTTGATAAAGTGGGTACCTTTATGTCGTCTACGTGTCCGTGCATTATGCATCTTGCCTGGGCAAAGCTTCGGCCTGATAGCAGTGTATGTTTTCCTTTTTGTATTCTCTCAGCGCTCTCACAATAAAGACATTCGAACAGCTTCCCTGATTTTCTGAGTGTCAAGCATCCTAAGCTCTATTCCGCATTGATCTACAGTAACAATGTATTTTTGTGTTTGTATCTTTTACTGTTGAACTGCTTTGCGGGGTTGGTCTTGCGTTTGTCTGCATTTACCTGCAGCCTTGTTGCATGCTGTGTTACCAAGCTGGTCGAGTCACATGTAAGCTTGCGCTTGCTCCATTTCTATTTCTGGTCTATGATTGTCTGGTTTGTACTTGTAGGTACATTTTCTTTACTTTTTGAGTTAGCCGCTTTGTATCTCGGGAGGCGAGTGTAGGTATAAGTAGCGGTGTCTCTCACTGGCATCCTTTCAGACTCTCGTATTTTAATCAATATAGTCAATTACTTATTCTCTCTTTTTTATAATTACCAAACGACCTTCAATTCATAATGCGTCTTCTCTACCTCCTCGCTGCTTTCGGTACTGTTGCATCTGCTTTTCCGATCCTAGGACGTCAGGTGAGTACTTGGCTGAATATTCTGAGTCCCATAAGATATCGGGGATTGACACTGCTATAGGACCCGAATGACCCATGCATCGTATGTCCCGCATCTCGAACGAGTCGGTACATAAACTAACCAAACCACGACTAAACAGCGAGTCCAAGGAGATCAATGCCCCGAAGAGTAAGCTACATCCCCTCCTTTCTGAATATAGGGTGTCTTCTAACTTGTATAGCCACCCATATTTACACCAGCCTGGTCCGCTTGCGACTTGCTGTGTATGTCCAGATGTCCTTTGTTATTCGGTATAGCAGACTAACATGTGGTAGACTACGAAGCCTGAAAGTGAGGACAGTGCGGAATAAGGTTGTTATAAGTTATGGTTGATTGAATGTGGTATGAATTATGATTGTGCATATGTTTCTATATGAAGTTGGGCGTACTTGCCTGCTATGAGTATTTGAATATATATCTGGAATTATGAACTTGAGCATTGATTGACTAGGTTTTGAAATGTACTCTGGTCTTCATTCCTCCCAGGTGTGCATACATGCCGTCTAAAAATAATACAAGACAAGCATTCCAGAACGCATATCTTCATTCTTTCACGTCTTTACAGAATGGCAGGTGACAGATGCCATTTATGTACTGGGTGCATACTATGGAATACGTACCGAGTGAGCATGCTATCCTTTCTGTTGCAGATTGCTGAAGAAAGATAGACGAACACAACATGCTTCTGGCCCCTTGCTTATACTAATGCTTATTTATCGACTGCGTGCGACCACTTACTTAATACGTACAACCGATAGACTTGTCATGGGTGGACTTTTTGTATGTACAAGGTCGATAAGGGACATGACTAGAAATGCGGCAGCAATGAAAAGGCCTGTAGAAACTCCCTGGCTTGAATGATAAGCATTGTGAGTCCCACCGTCCTCTAAATTACGCTCTCTCGAATCCCTCCCCTAAGGGAAATGAGGACGTATAGAAGAGTTAAAGAGAGCACCCCGGCAAGACGCGTGATTCCTCGATACTGGTGTTCCAAATATCGTAACTGTATTGAGGAGCGTAGCTACCGTGTAGACTGGGTAACTTTTTTCTCCCTTGAAGCCATTAACCCAGGTCATAGAAAGCTGTACAAATGGAGATTAGATCCGCCTCCGACGATATTCTTTCGCTAGATGACCGGGAGAAACTGGACTGCAACCGGCTTCTTCTGTATAATCCATATAAAACTGCAAATAGAATAGAGGCTAAAACTGCAATTGGTCTCGTCCATGTATTCAACAATCTGGCCTGTACTATTTGTTAAAGATATTCATTTCAAGTCGACACGTTTGTTCTTTGAGAGGGGGATTTACTAATTTGTCTGCAGATTTCATTTTTACTTCACTAAAGCTCTGGATTTGAAGCTGTGTCGTATCCAACGATGATCAGGCGAGGATACGTTGTGTGCGATGTCATCTTTTACAGCCGGACTGCGTCTTCCATACAGGAACAGAGGTGTTGACGCATCGCGAAGATCTCTTGGATGCATCAGTATATGCTTCCAGACTAGCAATGTAATGCTTGGGGAAAACTAATAAACACGCAGCGACAACTCCAGCAAGGAGGTGTCTTTAACTATAGAACTTGTGTCCCAGTAATGCCAACCTTGGATTATTTGTGAAACGAGCATCCGAGTTGCGTCTGAGACTCGCACGGATACTCTGGTTGTATAGTATTACTGTGGGTTGCAACAGGCAAACCGGTCAGACAACGCGGCATGCGGACACTGTTAACATCCCGTTAACATGGCAAAGCCAGCCAAGTCCTGATTTGAGCTTACTGCGCATAAATATTGCAGACTGGACAGTCACAATCGGTTAATGTTGCCTTTAAGTCCCGCTAAATTCGACGCTTCTCTCGTTTATAGAGCTTATTCCAAAGCAACACCGGAAGAGGTATAGCTGCCTCAGTAAATTTCCAGCAAAGTCCTTTCACCGCTGGCACATTCATTCTTATTCAGCGACAATCAATCGCGGATATTTTGCCAATTCATGTAGAAGCGGATGGGCTAAGTCTTAATTGTGCTATGTGAGCCCAATATATTGTGGATGGGAGAGCTTCTCACGCAGTGTGTTGTCTGGACTACCATACTGCTTTGATCTCTTCTCGATACAGACCCTAAGAGGGTGATCATAAACACCATCCGTTTCTTCTAGTACTTCCTCACAACCCAAGTATGACTTCCCACGACAGCCCCGTATGCAGAAGTCTGTCTCAGAAACGCTGTTCAAGATCCAGAGGAACTTCTGACAGTCTCTGCAAGATAGCTTGGAAATGCCAATATAACTATGCATTATATTTCCAAGCTCTGTGGCCTTCAACGCAGCATGGATTGGGCTAAACCTTTCGAGAACCCGGGAAGTGGTACATACGCTCCCAATAACTAGCAAGAGTAAGTCTTGGGTCCTTTTGGCTTTCATGGCTTTTTATATGTGATTTCTGGTAACGTGGAATGTAGTGCGTTTTGCAGAAGACTTGAGTTTCCCGGGGACTGTATATGAGTCTGCAGAGTTATAAGAAAACAAATATTAAGTCTAGTGAGGCTAGCCCGAATTGTAAACAAGGAAAAAAGAAAGTAAAATAGAAAAGTGAATACATGCCGTACGGAGCACTCCATCAGTCCACCTGTACAATTGCTGCCTCAGGCATATATGCATTCCGCTCGATCTCCGCTCCGCTCTTTATCCACCACCCACCACCAGCAAATCTCACTGCCATTGTAACTGCAATTGTCTCTCCCCAACCCCATAATCACATCCCAAGCGCGCAACCATGGATATTGACGATATCCTCGCCTCCGTCGACCGCGACGCCAACATCCAAACCCCCGAATCCGCAACCCTCGACCACCAACTCCTCACGCGCTTCTGGGTCGCCGAGCGCGCGGTCTCAGAGCTTCTCCCGTGGCCTGCGAGTTTGATGGATAGGATTATGGAGAGGGTTAGGAGGCAGGTTAGCACTCCCCACCTCCTTCAAATCAGAATGCGCTGCGTTTGCTTGAATTGGTCTGGTAACTAATTAAGTGACGCTGCAGATCGAAGCAATCGAAGACCTCGCCGCAAGCTCTGGCGACCCAACAGCAAGTACCAACACAAACAACGCAACCCTAAACCTCAAACTCTCAATACTCCAAACAGACCTCGCCCGCACCCAATACCTTATCCGCTCACTCCTCCGCCAACGCCTTTCAAAACTCACAAAACACAGCATGCACTACCTCCTCCTCATATCCCCCAACCACAACACCTCCCAACACACCCAATCCTCGCAATCCTCGCAAACCCAACAACAACAGCCCGAAGACTCCGTGCCGACACCCGATGATATGGCGAATACCAGTCCGTTATCGCCGCAGGAGACGAGCTTTATACATGCGCATCAGACGCTGCTTGCAAGGCATTATGGGTCTTCGTTTTTGAGTACGTTTCCGCCGCAGTTGAGAAGGTTGGATGATAATGCGGGGGGGACGAGTATGGTGCAGGGGCCGGAGGGAAAGGAAGCGGTTTTTGTGAGGTGTTTGGTTGATGAGGTGGGGGTTGTTGTGCCGCCGGGGGATGGGGTGGAGGAGGAAATGGTTGGGACGGGGATGAGGATGGGAGATGTTTGGGTTGTTAGGTGGGAGGGGGTTAGGGGGGCTTGGGAGAGGGGAGAGGTTGAGATTCTTTAGCTTTGCGGAGTGATGGATTATTGCTTTGGGAGTTATAGGGTAGTAAATACTGGGTACGGTTGCATTGCGGGTGGTGTTAGGCGTTTGGGACTACTTGTACAGCGACTACTACTACAGGATGGAGTCGAAATTGAAACTTGATTCATTCATAGCCCAACAAAGGAAACATCCTTCCCTCCCAAGCTTATCCCATTAGCTGTCGGGTATGTCATATATGTACAGTTAGCGCTAACATTTCATGCACATTACATCCTTGCGTTCAACAAGGTTAGACCTTCACAAAATTAAAACCCCAGTAGCGGGTCCAGCCTGTAATCAGAAATCTGTACAGCAAGAGAAATGGGCAGTCACTCCACGGATGAAAAAAAAGGTGGTACAGGGAAGTGGGAAGAGAGGATTAAAAGGTGGTAACAATGAAATCGTCAATCCAAAAGAAAGGGGATGCCAGAGGCTAGGCAAAAAAAAGAAGATTGTGAGCAAAACATGTTCAGACGTAGATGTGATCTGGCTGACTTGAGGTCAAATTCAAGGTGATCAAGGTGAGACGTGAGACAGATCGTATACAAAACATAGGAAATAGTCTAAGTGAGTGACAGTCAAAACAAATAGAAAGATATCCGGTCATGAAATCCAAGATGGTCGCTGATCAGTAAGTGTCCGGCTCAAGCGAGCAATGTGATAATCGGATACTGTCGTTGATCAAGGTGTCGTCCACCTTGTCCAAAAAAATAGAGCAAAAAGGAAATACCGATAAACATGGTAAAGATGCAATGAAACCGAAAGCCATCAAGCGAGTGGACGAGAGCTGAGCTCCCTTGAAAATAACAAATAAGGAAAAGATAGTCCAAGGATAGTACTCTCACGATCCTTGACCACTGTCAGCCGTAATGTAATGTCCGAAATGGCTCACGAGAGCGCTCGAAATGATGCAAGAAAATGCGATTGCAAAAAGCTGTCACGCTGGTATAACACGAGCAAAAAAAAAATAAAAAATAAAATAAAATAAAATAAACCAAGAACGCCGTAGAGAAGTCCAAGAGTTGATGCAAGGTGTTTTTGGGTTTTCTCGTTTTCTGTTCTTTTGGGTATCAAAAAGGTAGGTAGCATTTAGTAAGAAAGCATGCGGCGAGCAGGACTCCGACCTGGAGCTGGACTATCTCCAAAAGGAGATCCCAAGAAGCGGCCACTAGGGTTGCGGCATCGCCCAGTTGGGCTGTCTTCCATCTCAGGTGAGTGTTCTCCAAAGGCAAAGGTCTGTGCACGGTTAAGCTTGGACCGTTGCTTGACCTTACCGAGGCCTCGCTCGCAAGCGTGTTCGTGTTCTTTAGCGTTCATTTCAACATAGTTTTGGGGGTAGCACAACGAGCGATGCTCAGCAAAGAAAGCGCTGTAACCCCCTTCCAAGATGTACATATCGGGATAGCTAAGGTTCGGGTACTGATCAATGTTGACAGCGCGATCCCGATGACGCAGATACTTAGCCATGATCGGCGCCCGATGGACGGAGTACTCGCAATGCAAGATTACTGCAGTCCGTGGTTTTGCTTCCGCGAAAAGCTGAGCGGCCAGCGACTCCTTGTCATTGTAGTTCAGCGCTCCGTTGATGTGCCCACCTTCATACTCATACTCGAAACGGCAGTCGATAACCAAGATGTGATCGAACCGGTCGTTGTACTTTCCATCCATAACCTCAATCAGGGTTCCCTTGTTGATCCGAGCCAACGAATCTCCCTGGTCCTCTGGAATGAAGTGAGGCAACTGTAGGGAGGGTGTTCCTTCGATGTCGATATCCGGGATCGACGGAAGTGGTGCATTTGTGGTGTAGTTGGCTTCTTTTTCGGATACAACGTCCTGCGGATGTTCAAACATACTCAACGACCGTCTGCACAGTTTTCGAGGGCGCAGGGCCGGGTTGGAGCTCTTGCGAATTGACGACGCGGGAGAACCACAGCTCTTGGCGTGGCTACCACTGGTTCCCAGACCGCCGCGCAACCGAGCATTCATGGCAAGACTACCAGACGAATAATGGCGCAAGGCGGGTCGCTCCCGTTGCGGGGATTCTCCAAACATGTCCTCCAGCGAGGCCGAATTGCTCAACGAAGTCTTTCCATGGGCACGGCTGTTGAATCGGAACGGGGGAGCTTGGCTCTCGGGGGCCGGACCGTTCATTCCCATCTGATAAGAATGGGCTTTGCTCTTCGCGAGAGAAGGACGCAGAAAGTTGGGACGTTTCCTCCTGTAAGAAGTTATTAGACAAGTGTCCTTCCAACTGAACTTCGGACTTCTTACTCAATCAGGTTCTCCTTCTGCAGCATTGGCGAATCCTGCAGCGGACTGGGGACACTTGTCCGCATAGGCGAATCCATGTCCAAGCTCGGAGACTTCAAGTCGGTATCCCGAGCAACGGCGAACGATGGCTTGTGCGGCAAAGGCGACATTTCCATACCATCCATAGCGGCACCGGGCGAAGATGGCATCGGAGGAGTGGTCATAATATCTTCTATTTATGTGTAAAAACACGCATAAGCATAAACCGTTTGCAAGCAGCTCATCCGACATTGCGTTGCCTTACCATTGCTCTGTGCAAACAGGTTCGAAGAGAACAAAGACCGTCTGGGCGTTGCCAATTGCGGACTATTTTTGGGGTCAACTCTTTGTCCCGGTGAAACAAAACACACAAAAAAAGATCCGAGAAAGGATATAAAAAAAAAAAAGAAAGAAACAAAGCAACGCACGCACCTTTGATCGATATGAAAATTCTGAGACAAGTCTGCAGCAAGGCTTGCGGTGGGAGAGGTGCCCCGGACCGGTTTCATATTGAAGTAGTCGCCGCCCTTTTTCATGGACAGGTCCTTGAAGTTGAAAGGACTAGCTCCAATGCCCGATCTGGGGCCGCAAGACGGATACGACGTTGGTTCGGGACGGAAACAATGGCCAAACATGACAGATGGAGGCTGCATGGCAGCCAACGGGGACGAATGTTCCATTGCGTTTTCGTCGCGTTTGGTTGTGCAGTATTACAGAACTCAGACAAGAAGGATGTTCAACTGTGCTGCCACAACCTGACCAGTGGTATGCGATAGATTTTTTCGTTCGGTTTTTTTCAAAGAAATTTTTTGTATCCTCTTTCCCTTGACATCCAATTCCAATAGTCGAAATATATCCTCGCCCAAGCTGCAAGCTAACCAAACACAGTTCGTTCAGCAGAGCGCCACAGACCACAATTGTAGCCGGCACTCCTCCGTATGCTGAAATTGACGATTACAGGGCCATGGCCGGCTGATATAAAACGTCGAGTAGGAGTATCGGAGAGCAAGGAGTGCAACGAGAGGGGGGTGGGAGCGGAGGAGGATCAAATCAGGTCTCGTCACCGGAAGGTTCTATCTCGCAAAAAAAAAAAAAAAAATTGACAATAACGTTAGCCTTGAGAACAATAAATCCCGAATATTTCCCAATCCTTATTTCCTTTCCTGGGTTCTGGGGGGAGGTGCAGGGTGCAGGACGTACCGAAACGAGCAGCAATCAAGACCGAATAGCAACGAGGAGGGGCAGAATCGACGCAGCATGGGAAAGTCAAAAAAGGAAGAAAGGGATAGGTCGGAGGATATACTGTCGAGCAAGGGAAACGACAGGAGGATTGAAGACAGGAAATCGAAGAGAGAAAAGAAGGGGAGGACCTGGAAGAAAAAGCAGTAGAAAACGAGGTCTCAAGAGAAGAAAAAGGTGTGAAGCTGAAGGGATGACCCAACTTGTTGCAATGGCAACGCTGAGTGGGGAGCGATCTCCAGATGGACGAGCTTGGATACGTCGAGTGTACTCTGTACGTCTTTTCTGTACGGAATACTGTGAGTTTTGTACAGATACAAGACTCGCAGCTTCTGATTGCGTGCAGAGAACAAGTCACTGGTACCTACAGCCAATACCGTCCTATTCTGCGATGCTCCATAGGTAGACTGTAGGTAGACTGTCCAGTTGTATACTGCACAGCTGGCCATGTAAATTACTGTATGGGACGGTACTGATACAGCAGCACCGGCAGGGTTGCAGGAAGGAGCTAGCCCAAAACGGCTAGTGCCCCTCGTTGCCGGGACTCCCTTGCCGCTGTCTCTTTCGCTGCTCAGCAACCGCCGGGCGTTTCACTGGTGACAGCTTTTTCTTTTTCTTCCTTTCCGGATCTTGTTCGCCTTCTGGTCTGTTTCAATATTTACCGACATTATTTCATCACTGCTCCGTGGCTTCTTTGTTCTTTACATCCTCTTGAGACTGCTCCAGCCAGAGTAGCCTGTAGACTAGCTGGCTCTGTCCTGTCAATGCTCTGTCCCTGACATACAGAGTCCTGGCATATGCGAGGTTGCATACGAAATTTATTACTTCATTATTACCGTATACACTGCTCCATCCAAACCCTAGAACAGAAAGCGAAAACCGAGAGAAAAATTAGTATTATACAAGCCCTGCTATTGGCCAATAATCGACAGCCATTGTCCAGTAAAAAGGCTGAACAACTCGGAATGAGCCTCAAATTCTCAAGATCGAAATCTTATCCGTTCCCCACACTCATGCCCCACATCGGATAATCACCTGTGCCGAGCCAGAATAGGATAGGAATAAGGGCATGACGCAAGGAACAAGGGCATAGCTGTCACCTGCATTGCCTTCACAGGTTTGAAGTGCATACATAGTGCGGAGAATTTCCCAAGTATCTCGCCCATTCATCTAAGCAATGCCCACATACTTTTCTATCAACCTTACTATTCATAGGGAACACGCGCCGATACCCTCGATTGGGCAAGCTGGGCGACGCCCAGAATAGATGCCACGACCATGTCGATTCGGGTAGTGATGAACATTGTCGTAGTAACCTCGGGCGCCGCAGCACATCTGCCAGGGAATCCGGTTTGACTAGATCTGGTTCCAAGATCACCTCACTATTGTCAGATGCGTGCTCCGTACACAAACGGCCAATGATCGTGTCCCTGGCCAGTCTCCAGCAAGATACGCTCCTCGAACAGGATCAAACTCGATAGAGTTTGAGGTATCTTGCACAATCTGTATGGAGTATGGAGTGCACCCTGGACAGCGTGAAGGCTCCACAGAACAAGAATGAAGCCTTACGCACCATTCCCGAGCTCTGTTCTCATCGCGGTTCAATTTCTTCAAATGCGCGTTGGTTCTTCAATCGCCCTTACTCTACACGTTTCAACATTTCGGCAGGTACAGCCAGGGTTGCAGTGTACTCCATACTTCGTGGGGGTATTAGCTAGGGGCGTATCCCTTTCCGGGAACTTTCTCCAAGGATCATATTAACGAAACCTCCCCGTGCTGCAAATCAGTGCATGAGCACCTAATTATCCAATAATGAATATCCCCGGGGTACCTTTCAATAGTCTGAAGGGGGAAAAGGTTCGATCCCTGTTAGCAGCAGCACGTTCCCATAGCGCATGGAGGTTAGTGATCTTAGCTCAATAAGTCTCCTGGCTTTTATTTCTTTCTTCCGGGATCGAACGTCATTGCGCATTTCTTCCGATTCAATGCATAATAAAGATGGGAGCGCAGGTCCAAGTCGATTATTTTTGCCGAGCGACTATTATTTCCGATCGTCTTCAATAATCATGAATCGTGCTCGGTAGTCCTTGCTAGTGGGTGGTGTGGGCAAACCACCGCCCCAATCGGCGATCGGAAACTGATTGTGGTCGCAGTCCGGTTTCAGCTGGTACCAGAGTCAGGCTGGTATCGATGGCCAATCCAATTGGGGCGCTGAAAGCAAAGCTGAGCTTATTTGAGTGAGACGTCGGCCGATTCGAATCGCAATTCCGCATAAGCGGCGGGAGAAAGTCGGACACGGCACATGACAAGTCAGGTGAGGTCACATGTCTATCCTTTCTAAACTCGCAGGGTTTTCACTCAGGATGTTGTGCGTTAACTCTTGAAGCGTCATATGCATGCAAATAGAAACATTAACTGCATCGTATTCCCCGGAGCACTTGGTTGTATGTGCTTTCTAACGATGGTGCGGAGTAATCCTCCGTAGTTCCAGCCGATTGTCGGTGTGCCCGATCTTATCACAGCCGATGAGGGGATTTCGCAGCTGCAGCCCCTCATGTCACCATTGATCTACATTCTCCTGACTATCATTATTGGTTATCCTGCTCCTGTAGGATTTCAGCGCGTAAGAGAGTCTCGACACAATAGCCCCGCGAAAGTTACTTGTAATTGGTCATCACTCGCAGCCCTAGCGCCCGTGACCGTGCTCCCCGGCAAAACCTCTCTCCGGTACGAAGCTGTTACATTTATTACGTCGCAGTCCAATGATGTCACAGTGAGAGCAAGACACTACTGTATGCAGGATTTGTTGTCATTACCGCACGATGCTGTATGTAGCAGTGCTTATTCTTGTTTACTGTCCGGAGTTGGCAGTTTGTAAACAAATGTATCATTTGACCCGCGGTTCGTTACTTGCCATGCTTTGTGTGAACTTTGCGACTCAGATCGGAAAGTTGAGAAACCATGTGAGTCTTGTGATGCGCTATACCGGATGTGGTAGGTATGGCATCAATTAGATTCGAGTCACGTGATTTGTATAGGGTACGTAAGAATGTTCTTCTCTTCGATTCCAGACCCATACCAGAGAAGGATATGTAGGCTGTAAATACTGTAATAATATTTGCATTAGATTGCTCTACTATAGCACAGCTTGTTGCGCCCGGTATACATAGCATAGGATTTGCGGGTTTGCGATCCCATATGATCAGAGATACCCTTCAAGGTCGAGCTGTATTCGCAGGTTCTCTCTTCAGCTAGTGTGGTGTTGTTGTAACAATCTCATGAACTAATGATCTGCTCAGAAACCTCAACAATGCGACTAAAACAAGAACTGCTTGCGCCCTTCAAGTATATCCTTTACCGGTATCAACATCACTTGGTTGCACATAACCCAGTAATTCTTTTGCAAATGCAGCAGCCGTCGCTGCTGCGTACTCCTGCCACTCTTTGTTCTTTGCCGCGTCTGCATAATCGCATATCCCTCGAATTACAATGCAAGGGAATTCTTCGTTTATCTGTCCGGCAGCCTCCATCTCTATGCAGCGCAACTTTCCACTAAAGTCTTTGACGAGAGCGTTGCGGAACTTGGCGTCCTTGATTACCCTGTTACCGGATGCAATCAGACCATAGTATATTTGAGTCTCCTTGCCAGTTTTATTAGCCTCTCTGTTTGTGTTGTGATTGCCTGTCGACATCACCAGTCCCGTTTCAGCGCTCGTTGGAAGAATTGCCCACAATACCAGGTTATACCATAGAAAGGCAATGAATTCGTGCCACGTTGTGAAAAGCACATTCCCCTCCCCCGTGGCTGACTGTGTCTAGCAAAGCAACCTTCAAAAAGTCACATCGAATGTATTTCGATGCCAGGTGGGGGTGTTTTCTCGCCGTCTTATCCCAGGGTTCATCGGCCTTGGATCCAATTATCTTATTCTCATTTTTGAGCTGATCGATAGCAGTCAAAACCGCATTCGGGGGTCTGTTCAGTGCACCAGTCCGTTCGTATCCACCAGACTGCATCTTCCCCATATCCCATTGAACGACCCCCGGATGACCTGCGATGGGTTGACTGAAAACAACATCGCTTAATCGGACCTTGGGCTGAACACCACCCCAAATCCTAACCATGAGACCAACTTTGATGGATTTGAGAGAGTTGGTCATCAATACGGCGACGGCCGTTGCGGAACTGGTTGGCCATATTGAGTAGACAAGCTATCACAATGTTATGGTTGCCGATCGAGCCCAGTGTGTATGTATTGCTGTCGGTTCGGGTTTTCGGGGGAGTCTGATGTATTTCGTCGAGCATGGCTATTGCAGCGGTTTGTTCCTTATGCAGCGCGCAGACCCAGCCAATGGTATAAGCATCGTGGGTGAGTTTCTTGAGTGTTGGCTTCTGGCCTCTTTCCGACATCCCAGTTCTCAGTTTATGGTATCAAAGTTGATAGAGATACTCTCAAGTGATGTTTGAGCAGAAACCAAAAACATCTTCAATGTTAACGAAAGTCCTGCAGAAGTACTAGTTGGGTCTCCACCCCACGCCTCAACATCGGATTGAATGTATGCAAGGCTATCACAGTTCCCACATCATTCTATTCATGGCAGTGATCCATCACCAACTGGTATTCAATTGTGCAAAACTGGGCGCTTAGACGGCTCAAAATGCTTTCCTCTTGAGAAGACCGGATTCTAGCTAATTCCTCCCAGGCCCAGTAGCCATATTATTTGTAGTAAAGTTCATGCCACAACCCAAATATGGCAACATCAGGTCAACTGCGGGTTATCGGTGAGGATGTGGTTGGATCATCAGAATTCATTGAAGAATAGCTCCCAATGCCACTCACGCACCTAAAAGACAGAGAAAGAAGCTGTTCATTTCGGTGGCGAGATTTGGTACTAATCGAATACTTACAACTTGCCCTCCTTCCTATTCTGGGCGAGGATATTCAGGACATGATAATCAAGTGCCCAATCTCGTTGCTGCATGGAATTGATCAGCATTGTGCCAAATAATAGGCCAAAAGAAAAACTAAAGTCTTCGCAAGCTGAAGCTAGACACTAGTTCCTCCTTGGTAAGCACCCAATTAATCTTATTCAATATTCCTCTCGAAACCCTGAACATGGCCAAGTCCTCGTGGAGCATCCCGGGAACTCATCACTGGGTCATAAAGGCAGCAGGCGTGTATCCTGAGAGAGCAGCGTCCTCGACGCAAACAACTTTGGAAGAAGTGCTCGACTTTTTCTTTTCTTTCACATTCTTTGGTGAAATGATTCGGACCCAGTTTGCGTCGAGCAGTATTTAGATCAAGGAACAATAAGAGGATCCTGGGTTAACTCACTGGCATAGTATTTTCAGGGTATGACAAGTCCTCGGTCTTCTTACCCAAGACCAGGTAAATTCGCTGGCGTCAAAGAAGTTACCAAACCCCCTTCTCTAAGCTGTTCATCAATCTTGACGGCTCAATTTGTACATACGCCGTTTGCTCCGTCCAGTCAAGATACCAAGCTGGGTAGATGGGATTAAAGTTGTATGTGTGAAGGTGTAGTTGAGGTCACACCAAGCCACCATCACATGACACAAGCATAATGAGTACTATGGACAGGGACATGTAGTAATGATATCCCATATCAAGTGGTTATGTTTTATTCAGCAAGTACTACATACAGTACTTTATGGTATTGATATCCATCCAGAGAGCATTCAGTCATCATCACATTCAACCAATCGTATAAAAGAGCCACCGTTCGCCGTGCTAAATCCGTGTCATATTGCGTTATCGCCAAGGAGTAGACCGAGAATAAATAAATAGATGGATAAGGGAAAAGATTCATAGAAATGAGGTGGATATGGCTTATGCAATATACCCATACGTAGGCGGTTCCTCGGCGACACGTTCAAGGTATTCGCGATCAATCAAGCTCTCGATACGTTTCTTCACCATGTTGATGTCAGGAGAGAAACGGCCGGATAACTGAGAAAGGACTTCATTCATGAGCTGCGAGTGAACAAGTTTCTTGCGTTGTCTACAGTCTGTTAGCATTGGACTGGTGATAGGAATAGAAGGGGATAGGTAGGGCATACTTCATAATCCGTACAACAGCAGCTTCGATACTGGCCCCACGCTCTTCGTTCATCTTTTTCTCCGTCTCTTTGCGCTGGTCTTGGTTCTCTACCTTGTTGGCCCCGCCGCTGACGACGCCAATCCGCACTTTCATGAACGGGCTTTGAAAGTCGTGGTTGAAGAAGAATTTATCTGTTGGCTTCACGTCTTTGCTCATGGGTTCCTTTTTCAGAACCCGTGTCTTGGGCGCGACGGCGAGCGATTGCAGGTTTCGGATCAGGTCATGGTTTGGAATCCGTGTTTGTTCTTGGATTTCCTTGTATGTGAGAGATTCGCCTGCTGGGACGTCATTGAACAGTATCAGAATGACCATAGCATATGTAGACACGTTGAGTTCATGTCGTTGCACTTTGCCATTAGATCTTAGGAATGTTGCCCGGATATCCGCAGTACCCATGCTGGCTTGCCACGACAGCTTTCTGCCGCTGTGCTTGCTGAGGTAGAACTGCTCAAAGCTTTGCTTGGTGCTCTCAATTTCCTTCGGGAAGATGCACGGAGGCTGTACTTCGCCATCCTTGCCGTTTGACATAATCTCCATTGGCCACATTGTGCTGGTGAGGACATTGATTTCCAAATCCACCTTCTTCTGATCAGGATCGCCGGTTTTCTTGATGTGATCTTTGTAGCTGGATGTTAGGTCATCAGAGACAGTCATATCCCTGAACATGGATTCTAGGCGCTGTGTAAACTGGTTTCCGACTTCCACCTTCATCTTGGAGATCATTTGCCGCTCTGCGTCCATGCTGACTGAGCGCTTCATGAGGAGACGGCGAGAAAGATGTTTCTTGTAGTATGTTTCGAAAAGGTCCTTGTCTTTCACGTAACGAAGAAGGGTGATACCGTTGTCAAGCAGAGAGTCGACTTCACTCTCAGTCTTTCCCTTGATGCCCTTTTTCAAATTCTCATCAAAAAACAGAGAAAGATACTCTGAGCTGCGAGGATTCGAGTTGATGAAGTCTGAAAAGCTGTTCATCATTGCACCCTCCATGCCCTGGTCCAGCTTAAAAGACTCCTTCCAAATCCGGTCAAATTTGCTCTTAAGGGCCAAGATATCGTCCACCCACTTGATAGCAGACAAAGTTTGCTGGTTCATAGGCTTCTCCTTCTCCTTCTCCTTCTCAGATTTCTTGTCGCCGTTTGTTTCTTTCTCAGCCGGTTTCGCGGACTGAGCAGAAGTCGCCGAGGCGTTGATTTCGTGCCCCATTTCCACTATACGCTTCTGAACGGCCAATGTCAAAGGTGTCTTCTTCTTGTCAACTCGTGAGTTGAGCTCGTAGACACTTGCCAGAACGTCAATCCGGTCATTATCGATCATGCTCCGAACACCGGTACTCTCCAGGTTGACGACTTCAGCAATGTGTCTGCTGATAAACTCTTCGTCCAGCACGTCTTTGATCTTCGATTCTGTAAGGGGGGATAACGTGTAAAGGCATCGCTCTCGCTCCTCTGCGATCCGGTTTGTGGCGATTCTGCAGAATGTAGCCGCATCTGCCATTTCCAGTATCCGCTTCCCCTCCGTTCGGTAGAAACTCCTACTCGTTTCGATAAACGCCGGCTCGAACATGGTCAGGTAGAGTTTTGATGACTCCTCCTCTGTTATGGTCTCGTATAGCCCTTCGAGCATGTAAATGCAATGTCGAATTAACGGTCGTTCGATGACATGTCCTGCCCGTTCTAGCTGAATCATGAACAGCACGGTATCCTTCAAAACATCACCAACAGCGTAGTCTGAATCAGGGCGTACATTCGACCGTATTACGCAGTCGCGGAAGATCGCCATAGCTGCGACATAGATGGATGGTTTCCGGTGTTCCGTAGTAACGACTCGGTCCTATTATTTAGAAAAAGACATGTTAACCTAGGCACATGGCATAACAGAGCAGCGATAATATAACCAACCATATACATGAGAACATCCGTGATCATGCCCATACACAACTGATGATCTTCCCAAGCTTCTCTCAACACAGACAAGAACTTTTCTCCTGCAGCCCGTCTTTCATTTGACTGGTCTTGCACGTCAACCGGCTCCTTTGCCAATAGCAAGCTGGACGTGATTGATGCAGTGATCCGCTTCTGGATCTCTTGTCCGAGCCACTCCCCTTCCAATTGTTTTACTCGCTCGTATAAGTCTCCGCATTTTCCCATTAATACGATTCGGTATGCCTTTCGGTATAGTTCTTCGAAGGAGAGCGAGGACGCATTTTTCGTGTGGATTTCTCTCAGGGACGATGCTAAAACATTCCACGTTTCGTCAAAGTTATTAACGTTGTTAGAAGTAAGGCCCTACGTAGCTCTGTCAGCTTATTGCCATCTAATAATGTCTGGCAGCGAAATCCGGTGGTGGTGGTCTTCATTGTTCAGCCACCATGAGCATCGATATTTTGCCTAATCCAGCTCATATCCCAAATATAAAAAGAAAAGCACTCACCCTTCGCGGGGCATGAATCTTCTTCCTGGCCCTCATCGCCATCTTGAAGATTCAAGTCTCCGATACCCCGGAGCTCAGCGCGGGGCAGTCAAGAAGCAAAGTATCGCGAGGTCAGTCTGAGAAAGAGAGTGACGGTTGGGATAAAGTTTAGCGAGGGTAGCGATTCGAAATATTAGCACAATCAAGCTGGATTCTGCGTTTTCGAAGCATTTCCCCGGATTCTGCAAAGTTGTTGGAGCTCAACTTGGAGATCCGCGGAGTGAAAGAGCCCGGAGAAACGTGCTTCCGGCGCAGTTTTTTGTACTCCGTCATTGCTTCTGACGGCTCTGATTCAACATCTTTAATCAATAGATTTAGTGTTAGCTGCTTATCTTTGCTCAAACACATCTCAGA
Source organism: Aspergillus ruber CBS 135680 (assembly GCF_000600275.1). Lineage (NCBI taxonomy): Eukaryota > Fungi > Ascomycota > Eurotiomycetes > Eurotiales > Aspergillaceae > Aspergillus > Aspergillus ruber. The sequence goes on along the minus strand of NW_024467309.1, from coordinate 196,597 downwards.
ATGCGTCCTTCATCGCTATTTTATGGCCTTCGGGCTCTGAACACCTCTATTTCTAGAACAGCAATCTCCCACACAACCACGCGTCCATTCTCCCAGTTGATCAACCGCTTGCCTTCATTCTCAACACAGCTCCAAAGCCCCCAAAGACTAGCAACCACATACCACGCACTCCGATTCAATTCTTCATCCTCGTCTGGCCAATCCCCCCTCACCGACCGCCAACTCGACGCACAAACCGACGCCCAACATGAAGAACAAAACCGCCTGCGCCGCGAACAAGAACCTGCATACCAAATCACCTTCACCTGCAAACCGTGCGGGGAACGTTCGTCACACCGCATGTCCAAACATGGATATCACAAGGGGACAGTTCTGATCCGGTGCCCGTCTTGCCATAACAGACATGTTATCGCTGATCACCTGAACATCTTCTTCGACAAGAGTACTACGCTGGAGGATATCATGCAGAAGGAGGGGAAGAAGGTGACGAGGGGGTATCTGGAGGGGGACATGGAGTTCTGGGATGATGGCGTTGCATTTAAGAGGGGTGAGGGGGAGAAGTCTGGTGATGGAAAGTTGTAACGGGTTGCTAGAAGTGCTGTTGAATGATTACCAGTCGGCTAGCTGTGGCTACCATGATGCTAGAAAAATTTTGACGCATGTTTCGGGGGTTGAAGATTCCAGATTGACGAAAAGAGGCATTTTGGATGGACGTTGCTATGCACCTGGATGATACACCCTACTCCATGATCTGTCCATGTACTTTTAGAAACTAATGAACTGTACCATTACTTTATAACATAGATTCTCTATTCATCATATCCTTTTTATGCTTCCCATAACGCCGCCATAAATCCGGGCAAAAATGTATATACAGCACCTTCAACACCCTTACCAACCTCGTCTCTTTCCACGGAATTCCATACCCTTCTCCTTTCTCTTATCCTTCTTGCGGTCATTCCTCCTCCTCTTATCCTGTTCATGCTTCTCAGGATCTGTAACAGCTTCAATACGTCTCTTGACCCGTCTACCTTCACGCCTTTCCCGGATGGAATCCTGCACGGCGGCCATCTGAGTGATGTACTCGGTGGTACCCAGCTTCTTCTGAATAAGATCCAGAACCTCATGGCAGTTAGACACAAGAGCTTTGTAAGTTTCGCGGAACTCCAGGTCCGATGACCGCGGTGCCGGGATAGAGGTATCGGTCAGATGCTGCAGGGGAAGGAGGATAATCGGGAGGGAAGGAAGGATGTGTTCCGCCTCGAGGTGACGACAAAGAGCCGCGAAGAGACCGATAGATGCGGTCCTGGGAACGAGGGCTACCGCACGTGTATTGACGAGTTCGCGGCGGAGGATCGAAGATGCTTGTTCGAAGACATAGCGGATTGCGGTCTTTGATGTTGTCTTTTCCTTCTCGCCGTCGGCGCGTCCGTTTGTCTTTGCTTCGGCGGCAGCAACGTCGGCAGCAGCTTCGACATCTTCTTCGTCTTCGGAAATGCTTTCGTCGAGTTCCGCGTCCTTACTTCCCAAGTTAGAAAACTCGAGGCCATTCTGGGCACTGCATCGGCAAAGGAAAACGATGTTGCGGACGGTCTGCATTGCAAGTTCCTCGCTGACACGGGGAGTCCGGAGACAGCGCATGCTGGCACGGAGTAACTGCAACATCGCATCTCTATCGAGAGCCAATTCTGCACTTCCAACCAGAGGAATCGAACCGAAGCCGTTGGCTGCGTTTGTTTTGGCGACGTCCGCGAGCCACATGCCGATAAGGTTTGCGGCGCAGGTTTTGACCCAGGCATGCGGATAGAAGAGGCACTCGCGGATAGCAAACCAGATTGTGGCGCATTGCTTGGACATGGCGATAGAGGGGACTGTCTTGCAGAGTTTGAGGTACAACTGGAGAGAGAAGTAGAGCGTCTCCCAGTTGTCGGTCGACTCATCCTTGAGGATTGGCTGCATGAGTTCAGGGAGGATATCAGTGACGAATCGCGCTTGTTTTTCTTTCTCTGTCTCCTCGGCTTCGAAGTAGATTCGCATGGCTTGCAATCCAGTGCTGCAGAGGAGCATGTTGTCTGTCTGCTCAAGCCACGAGTGGATAGGACCGAGAATGGTCTTCATCTGCTCCCGGTCTGCCCTGCTGTAGAGCTCTCCGAGCAAGGCACCCGCCATCTCTCTGCATTCTGGCGCCTCGTCATTTGCCATGACAATAACCAGCGGCAAGAAGAAAGTACCGACGATATCCTGCGCAAGAGCAGATCCCGTCTTCGACAAGAGCATATGCAGCGCATCCATAACCGACTGGCGTCCATCGGTGTGCCTGTACTCGAGGTTCTTAGCCAAGAAACTAAGCTGCTTGGTCCAACGACCTTTGGCCTGAGGATACTCGATCAAGAAATGCACATAGACACCGCGTGCCAAATCCCGAGCCGCGCGTGTCTGGTTCGTGACCATCATGGAAGCTATATGGTCTGCTAGTTCATACATCTCCGGCACCACGAATTTACGGGCCATGACGGCTCTGATGAAGTTGAAGGTCACGCCTTGACGATCCGGCTCTTCGATATCGGATGTGAGGCGTTGGAGGAGGTAGGAAAGATGGCCTTCCCTGAGTTTCGTGTTCTTTCGCTCGCGCAGCATGGCCGAGATCAACTTCAGGGCTGCTTGGGACGCTTCGGTGTTTGTGCTGGGAGCCTCCTTGATGACCTTGACGGCTTCGGTGAAATACACGTGGGAGTTGTTATCAATTTCAGCCAGAGGAAGTTTGATGATAGTTGACAACAGCCGAAGAGCTGATATCTTCACTTCCTCGTGCGCCTGCACCAATGCATCACCAATGATGGGCAGGAAACCAGCCATGTTACCCGGAGTGAGCAGAGACCCAAACTTGTTGAGGACCGCTCGCAGCACATCGAGCGAAAACCGGTTTAACTTATACAGGTACGACGAAGTGGTTCCGCGCTTCTCGCCCCGTTTGGCACCTTCATACTTGATCAAGAGATACTCGCTGGAACCAGGAGCAACAGGTTCATTATTGTCATCCAGAATGGGCTGTTTATATGACTCCTTAGTGACTTCGTAGCAGAACATCAGGAGATCACGGCTTTCCGCGCCGGGGTTTCGCAAGAGACCGATTCCAATTCTCCGTAGAAGTTCGTCGATCTTTCTGACCATGTTGGCGTTAAGCTTCTCCTGCAGGAGGGCCTGCAATGGTCTGGTCAACTTCGACAGGCTCGGGACGGTAGAGTTCTTAGCTAGCAGTTCCATGGAATCGTAACTCTTGCTGCTCTTGACTTCCTTCATCTTGCTGGTATAGCCTTCCGCCTCCTTCTCTTGACCAACGGTACCGAAGGTATCGTCCATCACCACGGAAACCAGGTCGGGCAAGCAGTAGTCCAGATCTCCTTGTTTGAAGTGGTCTGTCGTAGAAACAAGCATCGAGTGCACTGTGAACGAAAGGACGTGGAGCTGGTAGCCCCGCTTGAGCGTATTTCGCAGTTCCCTGAGGATATACCCGAAGTAGGCAGGTCCAAGGAGAAAAGAAATATCGTTCAGTGTCTTCCGGGCGGTGTCCCGAGAATCCTGAGCTTTACTCTTCAGGATACTGCAGACGTCCAGGAGGACAGGAGGCAGACGGATGGCCATGTCTTGTTCGGGCAACAACTTCAGCAGTTTGATGGTGGTAACCGCGGCTGGCAAACGAAGACTCATCTGCGCCTCAGCCTTCCAATGGATGAAGTTCGTCAGGAAGGGAGTGAAGTTCGTCGTCAATTCGTTAGCGACCTTAGTGGCAGACGGAAGGGATCGAGCGAGTTTAGATTTCGCAAGCACCGCGGCGTCGTTGTCATCTTCCATTGCATCGACGTCGTCGTCATCAGACTTGGTCGGAGGTTTTGACTGGTTCATTGCATTTGTCAGGGCATCTGCCATTCTACCTAGGAGTCGCAGAACATTTTTCTCCATTTCAGACCGGCTTTCCATGTAACCACGATATCTCCGGAAAGTGTTTCTGAACTGGTTCCAGTCGAGAGATTCACCAAGCGTTCCAAGGGTTGTCACAGCTTCAGCAATCAGGTTGTGGGTATTCTCATCTCCCTCCTCGTCGTCAAACACAAAGTGTTCGACAAGCGGAATGAAAATTGTGCTGATGTTCACTGCCTGAAGCTCGCCCTTGATAGCCTCGCTAGCCAAGCGGCGCAGAGCACGGAGACGGCGGTGCTGCTGGATGTGAAGAATGTTGTTGAAGAACGACGCTTCTTCATCATCCCCAACAAGAAGAACATGCAAATCCTTAACAGCAGGCTTTTCAGGGTTCAACTTGACAAAGTAACCAAGCGCAGCCACGTATTCAGACCGAATCAACTCCGATTTCTGACGTGCGCCGCCTTGTAAAGCAGGGTAGAGAATCTTGCTCACAAGGTTGTCGAAGTCTTCTGCGCCCGCATCGACTGGGAGAATGGCCCTCTCCATAAAGCGCTTCAATCCGAACGAGGCGCTACCTCGGATAGCCAACTCCTCTTCGTCTTTCATGTGATACAACATGTTGTAGAGCAATGGCCGCCATTGTTTTGCGCTCAAGTTGTTCCAGAGATCCTCGTTAATTCTCCTGAAGGCCTGGAGACGACGCTCATAGTCCGCTCCGAGTTTCTTAAAAGATCTTGAATTCAAGTCCTCGCACAGCTGTGCGACCTCACCAAGTTCGCGGTCATGTTTCGCGTAGGCACTAAATACTCTTGAAAGAACTTCTCGGTTTGTGTCATCTTTGAAATAGTCGAACGTGGCCGAGATAGCCTCAAATACGGATTGAGAAAGCTCCGGGTCTTCACTGGGCTTATAAATGGGCAAGAAGTGCTCGAGAATGCGCAACAAGCCCGATTTGGTTTTGGGGGAGACACGGTCTGCAGGCTGACGGAGAAGGTACGTCGTGATGCTGATCAAGCTTGAGGTCTCGCGCGAAGACTCGACGCATGGTGCGAGGTGAGACAAGGTTTGGACGCCCGACACCAACACAGGCCGTGAGGGACCTCTCCTAAGAAGGCGACTGAGGTGAGAAAGGGCGTGTTCAATGTAAGGTGACAGGACGGTGGAGCGGATTTCCTCCGGCGAGAAATCGCTCATTTCCTCTCTCTCTTCCAGCTTCTTACCGCTAGATTGCTCAATCAGTGGCACCAGCACTTCGTCCATCACGAAGATCTTAACAGCATCACGGGCAGAGTCCACCCCAAGGGTATCAACAACCTTTGTCAAAGCAAGTTTGTTTTCCTGCACAAGGTAGAAGGAAGATCTCGGTGAAGAAGCCCAGGTATGGAAGAGCCGAAGAAGGCCCGATACACCCTGAGCCGTTTCGATGGCAAAGTTCTCCAGTCTAGGGTTAATCACATCCTCGTAGATAATGCGAACGTAAGGCGTCCAGTCTCGATCCAGCGAGACAGAAAATATAAGCTCAAGGCATCGAATACATGTGTGCCGAAGGTTGCGTAGCGCCAAAAGCACTTTTTCCTCAGCAGCACCGGGGCTCTGCGATTTCTCAAGAGTTCGGCACGCTCTGACGAGGCAGTACAGGACCACGTTCAAAGAGCTCTCGGCGAATGGAGCCACGCGGGCCTGGAGTGTGTCGAACACGGACTCAATTAGCTTCAACAGACCCATCTGTCTCCTAAGACTAGCAAGTTCCTGCTGGAACGGCTGCTGGTCAACCTCACCATCCTTGACTAATTGTACTTCTCCGAGAGGACCAAAAGAGACCTGCATGAAAAGCGCGAAGTATTGGTCTGGCAAGTGGGACAGAGTCCGCAGAATAGCCTTTCTCCGCCCAATTTGTCCTGCTTGTCCTGCGTTTGCGCTCGCCTTCGAAATCATTCGACCGTAGAGAAGTCTCAGGAGGACAGGCAAAACATCGCCCTTGTGGCCCTCTTCGATAGTACTATCGTCTTTGCCGACATGGACAAAAGCAGATAGCTCATCTCTGAACCTTGATTCATCCAGGATGTTCAACAAATTCTCCTGATACGGCAGGATGCTTTGCGACTTCCAAGTGAACAAAGCTTTGAGGGACAATCGCTGGATATCGGAATTACCGTGACAAAGCAATCCCAGCAGCGCATCGTGAACCTCGGGTGCCCTGAACAAGACCTTGGGATTGATAAATCTTCCGAAGAGGGCAAGGAATGACAAACGATCCTTAAAGCCCCAGGGAACATACTCCCCATGTGCTGGCATATCCGACGAGTCGGACTCGGGTTCCAAATGTGCAGTATCCTCCTCATCATGCTGGGCCCATGACATAAACAACGGAACGACTTGACGAGACCGTTTCTCAGCTATTATGGGAGCTGCGTTGAGAACCTTAAGAGCGTGGGTACGAGGAGCAGTGGGGAGGACTTCTGCAAATTCGTGTTCCTTATCGAGGGTCCGTTGCAGTACTGCAACCGGCTGCACTGCAACTGAAAAGTTTGCACCCTGCGCTCTCTCGATTCTCGCGGCGTTGAAGCACCCGTACTCTCCATATGCGCGGGGGTCAATATCGTCCTCTTCGGTCTCCTCATCTGGCAAGTCAGGACCACGCTCGTGGAGCCATCGAATAGCGATGTCCGAAACGATCTTCTCTCCCTCTGAATGTTCGCTAATCGTCTTCAAAGCCTCCGCTGCATCATCCCAAAGAGGACCAAGTTTCTTCGAGAACAAACCGAAGCAAAAGTGAGGTATCAAGGTGGCCATCCATCTGCGAGAAACTATTTGTGGGTAAAGGATGACGAGTTTGCGTAGTTGCATGGAGATGACTCGGGCAGTATCTATGTTGAGAGGACTCTCTTCAATTTCAATGGTTAGAGATAGCGGAGAGGCATCTTCGCCTATGGTCTGGAGTAGTCGTTGCAGGACCTTGAGGGACAGCAATCGTGATTCATGCGACGGGCCGGCAAGGTTCGTGATTAGGGCATTAGCAAAATCATCCGATATTGAGTCCTTGAAGCTGGAGGTCTTTGAACAAGCTGAAACGTAGGACAAGACTGCATCGAGGAAGAATGGAAGACGGGTATATTTCGTGGCCACTTGCTTGATAGAATCCCAGAGATTCAAATCGAGGTCGTCAGACTCGGCCGCAAGGTCGACATAGGCTTTGAATCCTTGGCCAAGGAAAAACTTGGTTGTGACTGATGGCTCAGATTCATTATCGGTCAACGCATTAGTTAAGTGATCGTGCAGGCTCCGGACAAGATCAGGTTGAATAGACTGATCGGAAAACAACAATATGGCCTTTGGAAGCTTCGAGTACGCATTCATTAAACCGACTTCTGCAACGTCGGGGCTAGATTGATTCAACGTCTCCTTTATACGAGACTTCCAAGAGGTAGGGCAAGTGATGTAACCAGGCTTAGATGACTCGGAAGTGACACAGCCGGCCTGATTCAAGCGCAGTATTGTCAAGCACAATTCATACTCATGCTCGCGCCATGAAGAGTTGACAAACCTGGATTAAATTAGTATTCAATGGTCTAAACCGCATGATGCTAGATTCTTACTTCTGGAAATAAGGAAGGACAACTCCATGGAATCTCTCGGCTCCATATTCTGAAAATGTGGAGCAAAAAGACAAGAAGTAGGCTGAGAATTTGTCGTCCGCTACAGCATCCATAAGAGGTCGCATGAATGGCAGCATCACATCCATACGAGACACCTGGAGTGCATAGGCCACTGTCGTTAGAAGTTGAGGCATCGAGCCAGCGTACGCACTCAATGCAGCCGCAGCCTTCTGAAGCAAAAGAAGCAAAGTCTCGTGGACGGTCTTCCAGTTGCTCACCCTACAACCTTTACGGGTTGTAACACATAGGAACAGCAGGCGACAGCAGATCTCGGCGCGGCGCCTGTCCGGTTTCCTGGAATGGATCTCGATATATGACGTGACGGTGTTTAGGATGGGCTCGAACGTCGCGGCAGTCGTGTCATGGCAGAGGTTCATGACGATACCACCGGCGACTTCCAGTGCTAATCCACGTTGTAAATCATCCTCCGCGCATGCCTTCTCTAGGAAGCAGCTCAAGATGTCGGTTCCGTTGGAATGGATTCCTCCTTTGACTCCTTTGATCGAATCTGAGAACATAGCCATCAGTCCCTCTTTGTATGTCTCGACATTCTTCGAACTCGCCGCTGTCTCTCGCAAATCATTCAGTAAAAAGGATATCGCAAGCTCGAGGGGCTCCTTGTTCTTGTAATAGACAAGGCCGGCCTTGCGGATGAGGAAGGACATCGACTCGGCGGCAAAACGGGCCACGAACGGCTTTTGGCGCTCTCGTCCTAGATAGGGGGCCATGATACTCAGAAGTTGTCTCAAGTCCGGCACGAGTAGTTTCGAAAGGAACTTGAAAGTCCACGCTATACAAGAGAAACTCCATTCGACCACCTCAACTTCCGGGTGTGTAGCAGCAACCGAAGCCACTAACGTCACAGCAGTCGCGAAATGCTTCTCAAACCGCACCCCCAAGTCCCTCGCAAACTGCGCAAGAAGACTCAGAAATGCTTCCATGGAATGCTCGTCCCTCTTCTCGATACCCTCAACCAACAATCCCATAATCTTCTCTTCATGGTACAGGATCTGAGCGAGACTCTCGGATAACGGACTAACTCGACGGGCAAACTGGGAAAAATTTTCGGACAAATTCAACTCGGACCAGTGATCGAAAGCCGATCTGAAGTATGAAGACGTCTCGTCGCCTTCTTCGCCAAAACTCGGCCGGCGCACACGGTGAATCGGGTCGATTTTAAGTTTTGCGACGCGCTGTGAGAACGGCTCGAATCGATGGTTTTTGGTGGTTTTCGTGTTGTTTTTTAGCCGTCTCACGGACTGGGGCCGTGAGTTCATCGACGCCACTACCATCCTAAAATATATGAGCAGCGCCGGCTCAAAAGTGTCTATTGTAGATATCTCGAGGCGTCTGGATCTCTTCCTCCATCAAAAAAAATTCATCGGAGCAAGTGTTGTTCCGGTGCGGAGATTAGCTCGGTGTTTGTATACAACGCTAGCCTATCGCGGTTAGCATTGGTGTCACGTGAAATAAAGATGGCCCAAGCTCCTTTTTGGAAATGGCGATTCTTCGTCGCGTTGCCAGAACAGACTAAGCGGACCCTATATTTCACTTTCATTGTTTAGAAACAATTCTGTTCAACTGCCGCTTACATTTGGGTGACCCGCGACGAAAGGCATTGAGGCGTGTGTGTGATGTTGATGTCATATTCCACTTGAAAATGGCGTCCAAAATGTAACTCTACCGTGAAGCCCTCTGTGTAATGCACTGCTAACAAGAATAGAATTGTCATTGGAAATGTAAACTGTGAGCTACGAGAAGTCTTCACTAAGCTCGCCAAACTTCAAGCCAAACAAAATTTCGCCTTTGCAATCATTGCCGGTGATCTCTTCGGCGACTGCACGACAGAGAAAGAACTTGATGAAGTCAGTGCATTGCTACAGGAAACTATTATCGTCCCTCTTCCGACCTATTTCGGCCTCGGAAGCAGACCACTTCCGATGCGGGTGGTGGAAAGGATAGAGGCAAAGGACGAGGTGTGCTCTAACCTATATTTCCTGGGGAAACGCGGGACTCTGAAAACTTCCGAGGGAATCAGACTCGTGTCTCTCGGTGGGGTGCTGGAGAATGGAAAACAGAGCAACAGATTCCACCCGGGGTATACAGACGCAGACGTGCGGGCTCTTTATAGTACAAATAGTGCGGACATCCTAATCACGCACCAATGGCCGAAGGGAATCCGAACAGGGTCCAAAGTCCAGCTTCCAGACGGTGTCACTACTACCGAAGAAACAACGCCTCTTGCAGACCTCTGCTCAACACTAAAACCACGTTATCATATCTCAACTTCTGACGACTTGTTTTACGAACGTGAACCCTTCTTTCACATGCCTAGTGAAGAACAACCCGACGAAAAACCCCTAACCCGTTTCCTCAGCTTAGCATCCTACAACAACTCCTTGAAGCAGAAATGGATGTACGCCTTCACTATCGACCCTAAGACACCCCATCCGCTCACCGTGCCCATGGGTGCAACCGCCTCCCCGCTAGGCCCCGTACAAACCAAGCGCAAAGGCCTCGCAAGCCAGCGTGAATCATACCACCGCTTCGCAGGCCCCGAAGACTACGAACGCCCCCGCAAGCGCACGCGTGGACCACCACCAGGACCCCAGGAGTGCTTCTTCTGTCTCTCTAACCCCAACATCGCCACACACCTTATCACCTCCATCGGAAACGAATGCTACCTCACCACCGCAAAGGGGCCGTTGCCATCCGCTAAAACATTCCCCGAACTCGGATTCCCATCACATGTCCTCATTATCCCCTTCACACACACACCTACACTCAACACAGTCACAGATAAGGAGGCCCGTCTATCTACCTACACCGAAATGCAGCGCTACCGTACCTCTTTGCATTCTATGCTCAAGCAGCGCGTGAGCAACCAATTAGGCGCAGTGACATTCGAAGTCAGCCGCGGAAACGGTATCCACATTCACTGGCAATTCGTCCCCATCGCATCCGATACGGTCATGCGCGGGCTTGTCGAGGCAGCCTTCAAAGTCGAAGCGGAGAATCTAGGCTATCCCAAATTCGAAGCCCCGTCTGAGGCTGCACGTGAAGATCCAAGTGCTGAGCCCGGTGATTTCTTCCGCGTCTGGATCTGGGCCCCTTCATCTTCTGAAGAGGAGCAGAAAGAAGATACCAAACCAGAAGAGAAATGCATTATCCTCCCCCTAACCCCCGACTTCCGCTTCGACCTCCAATTCGGCCGCAGAGTCCTGGCCAAGTTAATGGGTTTAGAAAAGCGAATCCACTGGAAAGACGCCGTGCAGTCGCAGACTGAAGAAGAGGCTGATGCAAATGCATTCAAGGAAGCGTTTAAGGAATTCGACTTCTCGCTGGAATGATCTCTTTCTTCGAACTACCATGATACATTACACCACACATCTAAATATTAATACAAAAGTCACTTTAGAACCAGTAGTATTACCCTATCCTACACCCACTTCTATCCCTCAGTAATCTCATCGCTCGAATATACAATATCAACATCAATCAAATCCCCTCGATATCAGTAGAAACACCCTCTCCCAATTTAACCTCCAACAACTCATCCAGCGAAACGTCTTCTGGCACTTCGAAGCTGTTTACCCATTAGTCCCTGCTCAATTCCTGTACTAGAATACCGGGGGCGCGCATACATGGTAAACTGCGTCGGCGGAAATGAACCCGGCTGCGCGATAAGCTGCTTGAAATCCCAAGCACCCTTTTCGCCGTACTTGGTTTTTACTCTTCAATCATAATTATCAGTCTGCACATGTATATATCATTGGGGGAAATAGGGAAATGAGGAAAGAGAAAAGGGACATACGTATTCTGGATATCTTTCCCGAATTGCTCGTAGGCCCCGGGGTTCTCGTATTTGACTTTAAGGGTCTACCGAAAGAACACAGTTAGTACATTATTTTTCCTTCTTTCGAGAAGTAGGGGATAATAAGACATAAACATACATAAAAAGGCATTTCGCTTTCGCTGTTACTTCTGCACTCGCGCTCAACGCCCAAAATTCAACCCGTCGAAAATGCAAAACCAAGATCTATATATCTGATATGTTCAAACTAAATAAAACCCGTCTGTCCTTGTTTGTCTATCGATTTCAAAACGCGATGAGATGAGATGAGATGAGATGAGGCGACACGACACACGACAGCAGCAACAAGCAAGCGACAGCCACGTGGCATATCATGCAGTCCCATGTTGACATTTCAGTTGGATTGGACGGTGTGGTTTCTGTGTTTGTCGCGGTGTGATACTTGTAATCTTTTCTGGCGTACGAATGATTGTATACCTTGTTGTGCTTATTATCTGTTACTTGCTGTGGGGGTTTAGGCTAGTGAGAGGCCAGGTAGGATAGGGTGTGTATGGAGTATTGACAGCATTGTTTTAGTGATTAAACCGTGTACTATAACTATATATGACTTAGAAAGAGAATGGGTGCTATGTGGGTATTTTGTGCACCCTGTGCACATAGACATAGGACTAATAAAGACCGAGAAAAGAAAAGTTATTCACAACGAAGAAAAAGAAGTCAGACACCGAGCCCGAACAACCCATACAGAACCCAACCATAACATAACGAACAATTTCCTTTGTCATAAAATCAATAATACCAGATGTGATCACTTTCAGAAATCCCCCTAGAAATTCACTGAAGGCTTCCGTCCACTCTGCAACAGACTCGGGGGCCTGCCCGGGCCATTATTCGTTTCGGTGAAAGGTGGCGGTGGGGACGCTGGAGAAGCGGCTGGCGATAGTCCGCGGTAACTTGGTGGCTGGGGAAATCCCGAAGAGGGCTGCCGGAATGGCATTGCAGGTGATTGTTGGCGGAATGGCATGCCAGGTCCGGGGGAGGGCTGCCGGAAGGGAACGCCAGGGCCGGGGGAGGGTTGGCGGAATGGCATACCAGGGCCAGGAGAAGGTTGACGGTAGGGCACAGCAACTCCAGGAGACGGCTGGCGATAAGGTACAGGATCAGGGGTGGAGATAGCGGAGGGCATGGGGGTATATTGCGAAGGAGTGTAGGCGGCAGGTGCTGGAGAGATCGATGGCATCGGGGTGTACTGTCGAGGCGCGTATGGAGCTGGAGCTGGAGTTGGGCCGGGCGGTGACATGGCATACGGGTAGTCTCCATAAGGCTCATCATACGGCGAAAGCGGAGCAGTAGCAGCCGGGGGGGATTGCGGGCCCGGAGAGCGTCGCGCATGCATATTCTGTTCACCATAGAAGCTAGGCGTAGTACCCGTTCTGGCAGGCGGGCCCATGAAGCTTGCAGGGGATCTAGGAGCAGATGGGGATCGGCGAGGCTGGTTCAACGGTTCCATTTCCATATCCCCCGTGCTGGTGTCTTCGACCCGTCTGGTCCGAGCATTATCCCAGGTAGGCATTTCAGGCAAAGCATCCTCGTTAACCTTGAACCCAGTCTTGGACGGAGCTGGGCTACTGGGGGTATCGAATCGCGCGATCTGGGCACCCCGATACGTAGGTGGAGCCATGGGAGGAGGAGGCTGATAGACGGTTGCTTGTGGCATAGGAGGCGGCGGCTGATGATACGGCGACTCATCGTCCATGTATTGCTTCCGAGAACCCTTATTCTTCCGCGGCGACGGGCAACAACAGGATAGACAGCGACAGCATGAGGTGCAGCATTGGATGCCGCAACAGAGACAATTGATAATACAAGCCAGGATAGCGATGATGATGACTGCAGCGACAATGATTGCAACGATAACGGGCCATTTGCAGTAGGACTTGGCCATACATTTGTCCCAGCTGGAAAAGGTCTCTGGCGCGGATTTGAAGTCGGAAATGGCATCTCGCGCCCATAGCATGGACGATTTACCCACAGGACTCATGCTGGTAGTGTTGCGATGGTTATGTTCCTCCACACGAAAATGATATCAGACAAATCGAACGGTCAGGTCACAAATAAATCGGTCGATATTTCCCAGGAAAGATGGCGTGGGATTCAAACGAACGTCATGCACGGTCGGTCGTGGTGCGATTTGAGTCCGGGGTATCGTCGCAGATGCGGTTTCGTAAATATTGAAGAACACCCAAGCTAATCCCAGCGTAGATTTCTGTAGAGTCTGAGAGTGAACATATGCTAGATAAATAAACTAAAGCAAAGATATACAGGGAAAAAAAAAAAAAAAAAAAAAAAAAAAAAGAGAAAGTGAGAGATATTGGGGAGGCGAAACGACGGAACAACACTGGGAGGAAGCCTCAAGGGGCCTGGCTGGGCTCGTAAATAGAGCCCTTTTTTAACGAAAGACAGATTATTGAAAGAAGGAAGGAGCGACGAAAAGGCGACAGAAAGAGCGAAGAAGGAGAAGAGGAGAGCAGGAGGAGAGAAAAGGATGGAGGAGAGAGGGAGAAGACGGCACAGAAAGGGAGGGACGATCAGCGGTTCTCGGCGACGGCAGGCATTAGCATTATATGCATACCAGTACATAGGAGTAGTAGCAGTAATGGTCTATTATAAGGATAAGGGTAGAAATTTCATAGAATTAAAGATGCGAATTTGGTATTCTCATTGGTACAGGGTACAGTCTCGACTCCGAGACAAGCCCTGGCCATCATTACAGTAGATCATGCAGCGCTTGGTATACATGAAAGACAAAAAAGACAATGAAACAAAATACTAGCTGAAGATCTCCTGCATATATTGAAACAAAAAAAAAATAAGAATCCCTCTTAACGCCTGGTTCCGGTCGATCCATGGACTAATAATGCTGCCGTTCGTTTAATCTGCATACTCGTATCTTCATGTCTTTCCAGCCGGTGGAGGACCTGGTGGAGGCGGATAGGCCGGCTGTCCAGGCCCGGGCTGCTGGTATGCATTCGGTGGTGGCTGCAGTTCAATCCCATTCGGTTGCCCGCCAAAGTACCCGTATGTTTGCGGATTCGGCGGCGAATACTGCGGAGGCGGCTGCGACGGATAATACACATCCCCATAATAAGGCTGATTGGGGGGAGGAGGACCAGGCGGCGGAGCCATCCAGCTGGTGCCAACGTGCGGCGGGAGACCACGCCGGCGACGGCGACGGGCGTTGACGCATCTTGATCCAGGTTAGCGTGAAGATTAATGCCAAGAGATGGGCAGGGGTGTACATACGCCAGAAGAAAGAAGATGATCAAAGCTGCAGCAACAATGACAGCAAAAGCAACCCAACGACCCCAGTCATACCAGGTATTCCTATCGCCGCAGTGTAAACTGTCGGTCCAGCCAGACCCGTAACTAAAGTCGAATTAGTTTTCGACTTTTTCAAGTAGCAGAGAAACAAGACTTACCAATCTCGCCGCGGGAAAATAACTCCCATAATGACTGGCAAGATGTAAGAAGAAGATGCGATATTGTTATGTCTTCGCCGAGGTGTTTTTTGGCCGCCGAGGAGGCCGGGCGGATGACGTCGTCGATCAACGCAGTAAGTAGTAGAAGTAGAGTTGCTGACTGTAACAGATCCGATAATAACTGATCAATACAGTCCTTCAAGATGGTGAAGTTTTATACGCTCAAGAAGAAGAAGATATTGTAGTAAGAATAAGAAAAGAAAGAGTCGTAGAAAGGCCCCAAGGGAGAAAGATTCCGTCACGTGAAATTTCGTGGCGCAAAACTTGGCGTCCGTTTTTGGCAAAGGCGTAGGCATCCACGTTTTCGCTACGGCCTATATTATTATATCTTCACTTTTTAGAGTACAGAGTAAAGGGGCCGAAATAATGCCTTGTAGGGCTGCTCCCATGTGGGCCCCGGAGATCAGACTATTTGAGGTATAACCTAGCCAAGTCGCACCGCCAAAGATCGCTGCGACATTCTGAGACAGAAGGACTATACAAAAACCCAGCCATCTTCTATATGCACTCTCATAACCAGCCACACCTTCAGATCTCTCTAACTCTTCCCTTAGCGCGAACCCTTGGCAAAGACACGCAGCGACAAGGCATACAACTATGTAAAAGTCGTCTTGAAGGTTCTGAGCCAAGAAACAGCTTCGGGTCTTTTCGAAAAGTCGCTGCATCCGGACTCTGAGTTGTTCGCGCAGGTGTTACCCTGAATCCCCATTGCTGCATGCAATCTCTTGCGACTGCTTTGGGTTAATGATGTGATATCGTCCGGTCATGTATTTTGTAATTTGCTGTAATCTCCAGCCATGTGATATTTGCTCATACTGCTTGATATATCACAGCGAGGGCCACGCCTTACTGTACAGAGTACCTGAGTATGGTACATTGCCGATTTTGAAACCAGGGCAACGTACCCAGATAGCAGTTTCATGGGACAAAGACGGCGGGTGTTCTATGGGGGGGGGGAAACAATATCCAGATTCATTGCTCTAATTGGCAAGTGTCCGGTTGGTTATATTCAGAAAGACCGCCACTATTTATTTTGGTCGCAAGGTACGAAGCCACAAGTAGACATTGCAAGGCCCAGCTCTAAGAGACGTAGTCTTGGTCATCTTTTTTCTCAAAAGACTAGGTAGCTCTTCGAGCCCTCTTTAGCCCTTCGTCTCATATAATGTGGGAGTCAGCAACAGCAAGATGATGGTGAGTATGGTTTCATTCCTCGGCCTATATATGAATATCCTTGTTTCTGAGAACTGGTACGTTACCAACTGAAAGACAACTTATGGGAAGTTCGGCCAAAATACAATCATGCTGCTATATATAGAGACAATGCATGAGTCCACTCGCTGAATGAAAACAGGATGAGTGAATGAATGCTCGGTTTCCCTTGTATAATGGTTAAACAAAGCAGGCTATTCACTTCAAGTAAACACATGCACACTTTTGTCTTTCCCTCTGACTCGCTTCCAACAACATCCACTTCTCATACTCGATACCAACAAAGTCAAATCCTACACCTATTCAAGATCTCCAGTGAAATAAAAACGAGCAAACAGCCAGTCTTGGGTTTTGAGGTGGGCTGCTAGTTCCACGTACTTCTGGACAAGAGATTTAGGAACCGTGTAGGTTTGTCCTCGCTCGCCAAATTGTAGGGTTGCTGGCTCATCCTGTTATGGTCTGTGGGGTAATTTGTCAGTATCTTATAATGGACGTCGGCTGGAGTGACTTACGAGACCGCCGCAACAGCATTTCGACTATTTGTTGCTACGATATTAACAAATACATTGCCCACACTATAGTTCATTATCTCTACATCGACGAATGCCAAACGCTTCGATTTTTGGTCTTTTAGTCTTTTTGTTGGCACGGCATTAGTTTGTCATTTTATTCAAAATTTTTCTTGATTTTTCGTGTTATGTTAAGTCTTTTTGCCTTTAGATGTCTATTGAAACCCTATAACTACCTGATTTATATATACCCCCCACTAAACGATTTCCGGTAACCACTGTACTCCGAATATACAAGCGAAAACTATCTCTACTCTACCAATGAAGATATAAGAAAAGAAAAATCACTGGTGAATGTCGACTGTCATTAAATCCGGAAAAACAGCAACCAATGCCATTCCTCCCTCTCACTCAGCCCTGATGCACGACAGCTGCTTGTTGGCGGGGTTGGCGCCGGACATCTGCAATGCCAACGCATCGTTGGTCTGTGTGTAGTAACCTGCCATTTCATACTGATCTATATAATCGATGCATGTACCTTCCTTCCGTTTTCTTGCACTGCATTTTTACATCTATATTTCTGTTATCTGTTCTACTTTGTTTGATGAAGAATCATTATATTGATATCAAAACTAGCCGTGTATGAATACAAGACGGTTGGGCATCACTTCATTATCATTATCATTATGACCTTCGCCAGTCAAATAAAAAAAAAATCCAAAACTAAAATCAAAATCAACTGCAATGACACTCCTGGATTGGGTAAGAGAATCAGATAAAAACGCTTGCGGTGGTATATACCGGGCTGATCCCGCATCGTCGACATCGGTAGCACTCCCTGATAGCGAGCCAACAGAATCTACAGAAAATGATAGGTTACCGAGAGAGAGGAGAAAAAGAGAGATAGGATGGGAGAGCAGAAAGGCGTTCATCGACTGGCCCGTGCAATCAACCAGTGCAGCACTGCATCTAGGTTCGTCTCCTCTTTGGCGCTGATGCCGTAGCAGCTCACTTCGCGATGCGTGATCGATTTCAAGTCCATCGCCTCGATCAGCTCATCGACGGAGAGTTTATCCGGGAGATCAGACTTGTTTCCTAGGACTAAAAGTGGGATGCCGTCCAATGCAGGCTTCTTCATCAGCTCGTGCAGTTCCTCCGTCGCAACCGGTAGCGCGGGGCGATCAGCAGCGTCCACGATGTATCTGATATAATTCTGTCAGTCTACCACAATTAAAAGAGGAAAGATATGAGTGCGAGCGTACACAATTGCATTAACGCCCCGGCAATATCGCTCCCACATCGGACGGAAGCGTGGCTGTCCACCTAAATCCCAGCTGCACAAGATCAGCTGTCCTGTTCAAATCTTCCAGAAAAGCCGATGATACTGACCATTTCAGAGTCACATGTCCCTTTTGTACTCGTTTCGTGTTGAATCCGATCGTCGGAATGGAGCTGCGGATGGCGTTTAGCGGGCGTCTCAACCCATGCTGGTCCTTGTATAGGACTCGTTCAGTCCCTACGGGAGGATATGCGACTTACTCTACAGTAAATTCGGCTCCCTGCGGCGGTGAACCCATCATTAGCCATTCGGGTCATTTCCGGGAGTGAGAAGTCAAGCATACCGCAAGCACACGCAATAACGAGGATTTCCCTGCGTTCTGGAGGCCAATCATGGTGACATCCATTTCCGTCGCCCTGCATTTACCATCATGGTATTGTTCTTAGCTCCGGTGTGCTCCTTCATTTCCAACAGAAACAATCGTGAACAAAACGGTTGGCGGGGAACGGGCCGAGAAGGCTATTTATTCGCGGGCGCAAACCACCACACAACCGAACGCTGGTGGAAACAAATAGCCCACTTACCAGAACATCCTCAGAAGCCAGTCATAAATCGTCCGAAAGATTCCTGCCATGATGAAAGATATATGTGTACTGTCGGTCTGCCGGTCCGTCGGTGTGTCGCTTGTTCCGTTCGTCGTCGCAGAGCGCGCGCAAAGATAAAGCGGAGAATGTCGCAGTAGGATGAGAAGAAGGCGCAGAACGGCGTACAGGCGGCTAGCAGCTGAAATTTGCCCCAGATCAGTTCAGTTCAATTCAGAATTTAACGAGAATAGCCCTGTTCAAATGCGCTTTTGGTTTCGAGGTCCGTCCAGTCCGGATAAGCAGGAGGAATTTTGTAACCAGTAGGTGGGGTTGGTGGGATGCTGAAAGGGAATCTTCGTCATAAAAGGGCTTTGAGGATTGCGAATACTACCACAGTCAAACAATTCTGCACAGCAGCGACAAAAGTTATAAACCTGGTATAGAAGTCGAGCAAGTTGAAGTGACTAGAAAGAGAGGAGGGAGCGCGCGCAAGTGAAGAAGCGCCGATGAAACCAGCGGAGGAGCTCAAGAGACCAAAGCGCAAAGTCAAGTCGGAGCAGTCGAACGATCGTCTAGCAGTAGGAACCGACAATAACAACAGCGTTGATAGTTATTAACGCGATGAAGAATGAGGTCTCTTCGTCCTGGTGGTCACTGCCAGAGTGATAAGCACGGTAGAGTTCCCCTGGATGGATATGGAGTGATCTTCTAAGGCAGTTGGCTGTCGCAAACTGTAGGCGTATTAAATAGAGAAAGGAATGATATTAGCGTATCTTTGCGCCTGTCTGAGAAATGTTGATAATCATCGCAAGATTTGAGACTGCGATGAGATCAGGAGCACGAGAATGTCCGTCTCAGGCACAAAGGCACCATAATATTACTGCCTGAGGCATAAATATTATCACCACGTGATGATAAGATCGAAAAATTTCCCCGACTAAAAAAACGACTCTTCTCTTCCACTTCAGACCACCCCCGGCACGATTCATTATGGCACCCGCACCGACAAACACCGAGTGGTCGGTCAATTACGACGTACTCCGCCGGGAGCAACTTTTCAGACATCCACCAAAGGACCACACGGCCTATCCTGCCTTGTCCGCTGCAATCCGGCCTCATATCGATTCGTTCAATGCGCTCTTCGACGACACCAAGGTGCTTGAGCATGGATTGAGGGATATCGGCACCAAGACCTTCCTTGATGGGGATGTCGAAACTGCGGAGCAGAGGAAGGCGAGGCAAGCAGAGGGACGAAAAGCGCCTAAGAGGAACCGGCTTAATGTGCGCATTCGCGAGGTTTTCCTCGAGAAGCCGGTCCTGCCTCCTACCAACAAGTTTACTACGCGCAACCGGAATATCTACCCGTCGGAAACTCGTGAGAGACATGCCACGTACCGTGGAAAGCTGCGCGCAAAGCTCGAGTACCAGATCAACAATGGGGACTGGATGGAGTCGGTTAGAGAGTTGGGACAGGTTCCGATTATGTTGAGGGTGAGCACAACAGGGCCTCAGAATTGCGATTCGACATGACAATAGCGACTAACTATTGCAAAGACCAACAGATGTCACCTGGAAAAGGCAACCCCCGAACAACTCGTCCAGCACAAGGAAGAATCGGAAGAACTGGGTGGTTACTTCATCGTCAACGGTAACGAAAAACTCATTCGAATGTTGGTTGTTGGAAAGCGGAATTACCCCATGTCAATTATTCGTGGTTCGTTTGTCAAGCGTGGAAACTCGTACACCAAGTACGGTGTGCAAATTCGATCTGTCCGGCCGGACCAAACATCGCAGACGAACGTGCTTCACTACCTCAGTGACGGTAATGTGACCTTCCGTTTCTCGTGGCGCAAGAACGAATATCTCATTCCGGTAATGATGATCCTCAAGGCTTTGGTTGAGACCAACGACCGCGAAATCTTCGAGGGTATTGTCGGTGGCGCTTCGTCCAAGGGTGTCAGCAACACTTTCATTACTGACCGTGTGGAACTTTTGCTGCGGACATACAAGGGTTACAGCATCCATGGCCGTTCATCCTGCCGCGCCTACCTCGGAGAGAAGTTCAAGCCCGTCCTTGGTGTCCCCGCGGACATGTCGAACGAAGACGCCGGTTCCGAGTTCCTGCGCAAGGTTGTCCTGCCGCATCTGGGCAACCAGGATGTCACCGAGACCCAGGACTACGACAAGTTCAAGATGCTCATGTTCATGATCCGGAAGCTCTACGCCCTCGTTGCTGGTGACTGTGCTCCCGATAACCCCGATGCTGTTTCGAACCAGGAAATCCTGCTCGGTGGTTTCTTGTACGGTATGATTTTGAAGGAACGACTAGAGGAATGGGTGAGGTCTCTTGGACCGATCGCACGGGACTATTGTAATCGGAACGGTGGCGCCAAATTTACAGACCCCGAGTTCGAAAGAGACTTTCTACCCAAAATCGTGAAGAGAACCAACGAAAACATCGGAGGTGCTCTCGAATACTTCCTCTCGACAGGTAACCTGGTCAGTCCTACTGGTCTCGACTTACAACAGGCCTCTGGTTACACTGTCATGGCGGAAAAGATCAACTTCTACAGATTCATCAGTCACTTCCGCATGATTCACCGTGGTAGTTTCTTCGCGCAATTGAAGACAACCACCGTCCGGAAACTGCTCCCCGAGAGTTGGGGTTTCTTCTGTCCTGTCCACACGCCCGATGGTGCGCCTTGCGGTCTGCTCAACCATTTGGCACACAAGTGCTTGATCGCTACTAGTAATGTGAACGTCTCGCACATCCCCCGGTTACTGGTGCAGTTGGGCGTGCGTTCGGAATCTTCAGCCGCCATCGACGAGAGCGTGACGGTACAACTGGACGGCCGAATCATCGGCTATTGCTCTCCTAAGCAAGCCCGCGTGGTCCACGATACCCTTCGCCACTGGAAGGTAACAGGCATGCACAAGGTACCCCGCGAGCTCGAAATCGGCTACGTCCCCAATATGAACGGCGGCCAGTACCCGGGTATCTACATGTTCTCGCAAGCCGCCAGAATGTACCGTCCCGTGAAGCACCTGGGCTCCGACAATCTCGACTACGTGGGCCCTTTCGAGCAGCCCTTCATGGAGATCGCATGCATGCCTTCCGACCTCATCCCAGGCGTCTCCTCGCACATCGAATTCACACCCACAAACATCCTCTCCATCGTCGCCAACATGACCCCCTTCTCCGACTACAACCAGTCCCCGCGTAACATGTACCAGTGCCAGATGAGCAAGCAGACCATGGGTACACCGGGTACGGCCATCGACTACCGCACAGACAACAAGCTCTACCGTCTGCAGACGGGTCAAACGCCCATCGTCCGCCCACCCCTCTACAACGCCTACGGTCTCGACAACTTCCCCAACGGTACCAACGCCGTCGTCGCCATTCTCTCGTACACAGGTTACGACATGGACGACGCCATGATCATCAACAAATCCTCGCATGAGCGCGGCTTCGGTCACGGAACTATCTACAAGACCAAGATCCACAACCTCGACGAGAAGGACTCGCGACGCAGCAAGTCCAAGCGTGAAGTCACCAAGCTCTTCGGTTTCGCACCGGGTGGTGAAATCCGCGCTGAATGGCGCGCAACCCTCGACGAAGACGGTCTCCCGCACATTGGTACCCGCGTACGTGAGGGGTCCCTCATCGCCGCATGGCACACTGTGCGCTACGACGCTGCGTCCGACTCGTACATCAACGTCGACGGCCTCACGCATTTCATGAAGTACAAGGATGCGGAAGAGGGATACATCGATAGTATCCGGATCATGGGTGCGGAGACGGGTGCAGAACCGTGCCAGGCACTGAGCGTCAAGTACCGTGTCCCGCGTAAGCCGGTTATCGGTGACAAATTCTCGTCTCGTCACGGACAGAAGGGTGTTTGCTCGCAGCTGTGGCCTGCTGTCGACATGCCGTTCTCTGAGAGCGGTATCCAGCCTGATCTCATTATTAACCCTCACGCTTTTCCTTCTCGTAAGTCCCCTCCCCTACTTACCACTGTAAAAGAAAGCTTCTTCTGACAAGGTGCTGCAGGTATGACAATCGCCCAAATGATCGAATCCATGGCCGGCAAAGCCGGCGCTCTCCACGGCCACCCACAAGACAGCACGCCCTTCCAATTCAGTGAATCCAACACAGCCACCGACTTCTTCGGCCACCAACTCCGCAAAGCCGGCTACAACTACCACGGAAACGAGCCGCTCTACTCCGGCATCACAGGCAAAGAGTTCGCCGCCGATATCTTCATCGGTGTCGTGCACTACCAGCGTCTACGCCACATGGTTAATGATAAATTCCAGGTCCGCACGACGGGTCCTGTGAACTCGTTGACGGGGCAGCCTGTTAAGGGAAGAGCGAAGGGTGGTGGTATCCGTGTTGGTGAGATGGAGAGGGATTCATTGATTGCGCACGGTGCGGCGTTTATTTTGCAGGATCGGTTGATGAATTGTTCGGATTCGACGAGGGCGTGGATTTGTAGGTGTTGTGGGAGTTTCTTGTCGACGCAGGTTGCTGTGCCGTCGGTTGGGGGGAGTAAGGCTAGGATTGCGGCGGCGAAGGCGCAGTCTTCTACGGCTGCGGCTAATAATGCGGCGAATGCTGCTGCTACGTCGGCACTTGGGGGGGCTGCTGGGATTGTGCGTTGTCGTCGGTGCGCGAGGGAGGCCGTGTTTGAGGACTCCCGTGCGGAGGTTTGGGAGGATGGTGATGGGAGACGGTATGTCGGGGGTGATGATGTTACTGTTGTTGCTGTGCCGGGTGTTTTGCGGTACCTGGATGTTGAGTTGGCAGCTATGGGTATCCGCATGAAGTTCAAGATTGACAATTGATGTTGTGAAAAAAGCATGTTTATAGATCTGGTTGTATGTAATTATGTTTTGGAGTTGTTATTTAGCATCATGTTTAGTTTTGAATTCGTTCTTATTCATCTATCATTCATGAATAAAAACTTGAAGCAACTAAAAAGCATCATGTCCATGATTAAATTAAAAGATCACCCAGGCTAACCTACAACTCTGACGTGACGTTGGAGAACTCGCCCTTCTCCAACTTCGTCTTCCAGAAGATAGGGTTCATATCGTCGAATCCGTGGTGGACCCAGCCTTCTTCTTTGACATGGTACAGGTTAATGTAGCCACCAGAGAAGGCGTCACGGTGTGTCGCGGCAAGGATACTTCTCCGTCCAAGCTCGAGAGCCTCCTCCTCGGTCAATTCGTAGCGGTATTCGGCGTCGAGCACACCGTAAGCGAAAGTCTGACCGGATCCGACACAGAACAGGTTACCGGGAAGTCGTGTGCCATCGGAGTCGATGTAGTAGAGAGCGGGTCCTTCTTGGGGAGTCATCTGCAGGAGTTAGCCAGAACCTCATTACAGAACAAAGGTAACGTACACCCGCCAACATAGTTCCCATGCTTAGACCATAACCCTTGTAGGCGTATGTCAAATTGGCCAGAATCTTCGAAGCAGCTGCAACTGTGATACGGCGCTTGTGTCTGATTTCTGTTCCCAGTTAGCCCCCGCATCAACCCAAGCCAACGCCATACGTACCGTGAAGTGTGCACTGCTGACTCAAATATCTCAACCAGTATTGACAATCCTACTACTCATCAGCATCCATCCACAATTTAGAAAGTATTCGTCAAGAGAACATACAGCAGCACCACCGGCCATCGTACCCAATAAACCAGGTGTCGGCTTGTCCGTCGGCTTGTCCTCACCACGACTCAACCGCGAAACGGGAATAACCTTCTTCACCGTCTGACTAGCAATCCAGTCACCAGCGGACGCTCTCGAATCGGTTGCAACGATCTATCATAGCTTCATTAGCGAAGCCAGCCGAGAGTTATTGGAAGGAAACGTACAATTCCGCCTTGGAATCGGAAGGCTAGCGTCGTCGTTCCGTGGGCAAGCTTAATCGGACAGTTTGGGTTCGAGTGGTCATCGGTCATCGCACGGAGGAAGCCGGAGGGCTATAGTGGATACAAACACGCTCGTTAGCTATCATTCCCGTAATTCCCTCTCTGCAGTAGGCGGCCGCCGTCCAGATCAAAGACCAAGTGGCACAATCGCCATCCACAGCAAAACAAACTCCGATAGCAACCATAACACCAGTAGCCACAAACTCACGTTATCGAGAGGAGGAAGTTTGAAGTTCAGAGAGATCGGGGGAAGAGTCTCTGTGAGTTCCTGCTCTTGCTCCGAATAGAACTCATTCTGCGGCGACCGCGTGTACTGTGAGACGATCTTATCCATGGTGTGCTCTGCGATGAAAGAGTTCAATATCAAAGAGATGTAGGAAAAGACGCGGGAGGAAGACGTTGACGGGGGAGGGCGATGGTCGAGTGAAGCTCTGATATGGAGCTGTGGTGACGATGAGCTCACCTCTTGGCGTCACGTGTCTTCCACCGGAATTCTATATTGGAACTTGGTTTCACCATGAAATATCAATCCATTAAAATCTTAACACTATTACTATATTATTGGGAATTACTATTGTCGTTGCCCATTCCAACGCGCCTATTTCCCTAGCGCCGGCCTTCCATTCCTGCCCAACGATGTAACTACAAACTGACAGAACAGAACTCCGAACGAAACAAACAAAATCAGTCAATCATAAACCATCCGAGTCTCATCGTGAGTTATCGGTTAATAGGGAACAGCCACTGGCTGCTGAGTGTCAATGGCGCCAGAAGCGTGCGGAACACTCGGCTTCTCAAAACCATTGACAGCCTTGACTGACTCCGCGCCATCAGAACCGTCAGCGACGCCGTTGGCACTCTCAGCTCTGCCGGGGTTTGTAGGCAGGAGGTTGGCCGAGGTCTCGCCGGCCGAAGTGTGAACGGGTTCGTCCGTTCTCTCCCACGTACGCAGGTTGTTCTCGGCTTCCTCGAGGACTTGCTTGGTGTCGTCGGTGTGTTCGTACGCAGCGCGCTGGTCACCGGGGACAACGGGGCTATCATCGAGGTAGTTGAGCAGACGCTTAGCATGGCGGGCTAGGAGAATCTGCTTCTCTCCTTTTTCGATGACGGCGGCCAAGTGGATGTCATACGCTTCTTTCATTTTTTGCCGAGTCTATCATGTTAGCTTTGTTTTCCGACTTTGACGGAGGAAAGACATACCACGTTGGTCAACTGCGCCTCCGCAACCAGATTATGCGCCTCAGCCCTAACCAACTCCTGCTCCAGCGTCTCCAACCTCGCACTCGTGGGATCCCTCAACTTCAACTTCTGAATCTCATCCGCCACCTTGGCCCGACCCTCCCTCGTCGGCTGCACACTCGCCTCAATATTCCTAATCTGCTTCAACAACGCCCGATGATCCTCCATATTCTGCGCATACACATCCTCCTGCTCGCCCAGCTCCGCCAGCAACACACCCAGCTTATCTGAGATGTCCGAGACGGCGTCGTCCTCAGTTGATTCGCCCCATTCGGAGAGCTGGGAGGCGACAGAGATGCGCTCGCGGCCGGCGACTTCGTAGGCGCCGATGACGTCGCCTTCGGTTTTGATGAGGCGGCCCATTTTACGGCTCATTTCGGGTTGTTGGAGGCCTTGGAAGGCGCCCATGCCGAATTTGAGACGGCCGCCGCCGGGGTCGCGTTTTGTACGGATGGAGAGGGAGGAGCGGTGCCTGGATCGTTAGTTTCGTGGTCTAGTGGCTGTAGAAGAGCACGTACATTTTGCGTGGTATGGTATATCAAGAGGATTCGATTGGATTCGATGTAAGACTGGGTCGTAAGCTCGAGCTGACAACAGTCAACCCCTCAATGCAACTTCCTAACAACGTAACGGCTAACGGTATCAGTATTCACCTCTGTCAGTCTTGAGCAAGGTACTTTAAAAGAGAGGGGAAAGTGAAGATGTAGTCAGAGGAAAGAGCCAAGTTATGGAAGGAAGGGAAAGAGGCGCTGGATGCTTGCGCTTCATGACGTCATGCGGGAGAGGCGGAAGCTGAAGTCATTACGAATATTTGTATGGTTCATTGCCATTTTATGCTTCTCGAGAATGTCATTCTTGGCATGAATTGTCTGTATAATGTGGGTGGTGATGTAGAGATCTATGGATATACAACCCTATCTATCTCGAGTCATACAGGGGTATGGGTCAACATCTCGCGGGAATATAAATGACTTCCTCGCTCTCCCTTCTCAGTGGTAATTGCGGGTAACGAATTGGAATCAATCTCTCCTCTTCTGTCCTGACTCTCGTTCTGGTCACGGTTGTATAAGACGAAGAGGATGGCCGCGGTGGTGGTCGTGAGCAGGAATATGAAGATGAAGGTCGGGAATAGATAACCACTCTAGTCCTACTGCTCTCGTCATCAGATTCATCTTCTGAGCTGCTAGAGCTACTGCTGCTGCTTGAGCGATAATGACCGCTGCGGTGGTGATGACCACTATGGTGATGATGATAGCGGTGCTGGTGATGATGATGGTGGTGAGTATGGCAACGACATCGGCACCGATGAGCAGGAGGACACGAGGCGCGAAGAGGTCGACGTGGAGGGGATTCCACGATCCGCGACGAGGGGAGGTCGTTGTCGACTTCGAGGAAGCACATCTTCATTGTATTGGATTGAGTTGTAGAAGATAGGGCGTTGGTGGTAGGGCCGGAGAACATGGGAACTGCATATGAGGAGGCATCTTGACGGCACTCAAATATGCATTTATACAGGAGTATACGAAAGAAGGATCAGGCATCTCTCAGATGAGAATGTCAGGGCTGCTGGTCATTCTTCGGAGATAGCCTTGTGACAGCGGGTCATGTGCATCTACACACCAACACTAGCTCTACACGGTTGGTACATGCAGACAGAGCGGTCAGCCTATTCAAATTACTACCGTAAATCCATCCTCTTTTTGTCCCGGGCGACATGAATACAATCAAATGTAACACTACCAGCGCCCCGACATGACATACCAACACCTAGTTATAAACATTCATTAAATTAAAGCAGCAAAAGTACATCACGACATATCATCCGTATCGTGATGGTGGTGAGTTATCTCGTGATCCGACGCGTGGAATGCGTCCCCAAACGCAGACGTCTCCAGATCTGGAAGATCCAACCCCTCGTTTTGTTCCGTATACGCAGCCAAAGCGTCGCCTGCGCTGTCCATGTTGGTAAAGTCGAAGTTGCTCGTGTCAAGTCCTGTATCGCCGACGTGTCCTGTTTGTCCGGGGATCAAGCCCTGACCTGTGCCGACCGTCGCGGCTCCCTGATTTTGCTTCGCTTCGCTATTGACCATCACCCAGTCACCGGTTTCACCTGTGGCTGTATTCACCGGCCGACCATCGCCCAAGTTCATCTCGACGTCCTGACCTGGTTGTGGCTGTGGCTGCTGATTGTTAGGAGAGCCGAATTGGTCAAGCAAGTGGCTGTCGGCATGCTCCATGACGATATCACCCATTGCAGTATCCGGTTTGGGTTCTGGTTCGATCTTCTCGAGCAATCCACCTTTTTGCACACACGAGATCTTAGGTTCCGGCATGATCTGCTTCTGGTATGAACCTTCCACCTCCCGGATGATATCGTCGACCTTGTATTTGGGCTTCTCCTGTATGACCGGCTCCACCGGTGTGCCGTCCTCTTCGGTGGGAATTTCGATCCGACCCTCCAATCGCCAGTTTTCCGACCCGGTGTCAGTCGGATCGGTTGCTGCCTCTCGCAGCCGAAGCTCCGCATCCTTGAACAAGGACGTACGGTTGAAGCGCTCCATACGCTTCGCATGACGCTTCTTTAGTTTCTCAATCTCGGCAGTCATGTCTGCCACTTTCTTGGCCACGCGATCTGCGAACTCCTCCGCTTTGGCAGGTTCCATCTTGGCTGCAGCGGAATCCGGCGCATCCTTGGATTCCTTATCTTCCCCATTGGCACTGGGCCCCACGGGAGCATCAAAGAAGCCAGTTGTCAGTGACTCCAGTTCGCCCTTCCGACCCAATCCCAGCGACACGGGGGTAATCTGGTTGATTGCATAGGGCGAAGCAAAGATCTCTTCCATCCATTCATGGTGTTGCTGATACCGCATTTTGCTGACTTCGCGGGGGGTCAACAAGTCCATCATATCTCCCGCAGAAACATCCTCATCTTCGAGCGCAAAGTCGGCTGTCGCGGCGTTCATGGCAGCCGAAGGAGCCCGATGACCGCGAGGCGCCTTAACCGGAGCGGCCCCGGCCGGACCAGCAAGGACCTGTCCTGGCTGGGCGTATAACGGCGGACGGCCCGGCATGGCAGCGGCATAGGGTCCCGCAGGGTGCGCAAAGCCCTGTGGGGCCATCTGCGGTGGGAGGTTGATGCTTGGCCAGTTGTTGCGATCATGCAACATAAAATCTTTGCGGGCTAGCTGCCCCTGGCTCTGAAGGAATCGTCGCTGGGCCAGCATGCTCTGGACTTGAGGTGCGATCGGGATGCGGTTCGCGTGGATATGATCCGTCGGAGGGGCTCTTGAATAGTGGACAATCCAGAGGGACGGGTCCGCGGGAGGCAGGTTCGGGTTGGGCACTTTAGAGGGTAACAATCGGTAGCGTCTGCGACAATGAATCGCAGCGGGTTCGTTGGGAGGGTGGTAGCCGCTGCGGTGCAGCCACATTTCGACGGTCTAGTAGCAGTCCTCCGTTAGCATGGTGAATAACAGTAGCAACATAGCTGGTAAGCATACATAACCGCGAGCTTCAAAGCTAAAGGCCTGTTCGACATCAGCCCAGACATAACCATCGCTGGCAAAGTTGGTTCCGAGGAAGTTCAGTGGCTGCCAGGTGAGCATCACAGTGCCATCCTGAGGTCCGTCGAGAAAAGTCCAGTGCATCGGCTGCACTTCGCGGACGACCTTGGGCGCGGTGAGTAAGTATTCGACTACGGTGTCTGTAGGTAACATGTGCATCAGGGGGTAGCGATATCGCGACACCAGATGCATATGCGGCAGCTATAAACAAGCAGTCAGCCTTCATCCATAGTCCAGGGAGGTACAGCGCTCACTTACCAGCTGCGCCGGGACACGACTCGCTGGATCGTCCATGATGAACCAGACCCTCAGTCAATGTGGATTAGAATGGATTGGAACGATCGCAAGAGACTGAGAGGTAAAAGACCGGAGATACAGTTCCAATTGAAAGTTTGGGAGATAGCGACAGTAACGACTAACGAATGTATGGCCCTGTGCCTCTGACCGGGAGGAACGCGACGCGGATTTTTGGTATTCCAGCGCCGAGTCGGGCAGGTGATTGAGACCAAAAACGCAGCACGTGATCAAGTCGCAACTCAGGCATTAAGGCAACAACTGGGGTTCAATAATATTGATCCCCAGCCACGGACAATTGAAAATGTTACATATAATATGCAAGCATTCAATAATGTGAAGCCTGTCTGTACTACAAATACGGAATATGTTCGGTAAAAGCGAATGGGAACACCCGAAAGTGAGCTCATCGGCGCTCCGGCACTGCTGATCAGTGATTTTATGGGGAATTAACCCAGCAATAATAATGAATCGCATCCTCAGCTGAGGGGATGCAAATGTTGCATTTTAAACACAAAAATGTACAGAGTACCAGGCGTGGTTACAATGAAGGAACAGAATAAATGTCATTGATCAGCCTTATACTAGTCGGAATCGTATTGATCACTCGCAGTTCAGCCCCCGGAAGATTCAATAGAAACTCAGCGTTACTCCAGAATAAAGCCTGTCCAAGCTATGAAATGCAGATCCCAGCTAAATTTCGACGTATAAAGCTTGACTGCTCCCCGGAATCTGCAACATGTCTCCAATTTATTCTCAATCGCAATTGCGACTCTCACTACTACTTTTACTAACTAATAATCAATCAACATGGGCTTCTTCGGCAAAGAAGATCCCCCTGAAGACATTATCGAACAAGCCCCGACCAACGATACCGAGAAACAGCTACCGTCACATCATTCCGATGAGAATGACACGGCGTTACCTCCGACTCCGGTCGTGCACATCGATCTGGCAGTGGAAAAGCGCATGTTGAGAAAACTGGATTGTCGACTTCCGTTACTCTTGGGGTTTTTGTGTATGTGGTCAAATCATATGAAGAAAAATCAATGTTACTGACTCCTTCCAGATCTGTTAGCTTCGCTGGATCGGAGCAATATCGGAAATGCCAAAATCGCGGGCATGGAGGATGACCTCCATCTCTCAAGTGATGACTATTCATGGCTCCTAACTATCTTCTATATCTCCTACACCGTGTTCGAGTTCCTAGGAATCATGTGGAAGATCGTTCCGCCTCATATATGGGCCGCCGTGGCTGTTTTTGGATGGTAAGCTCCCACTCATAGGGAACGTGAACGATTCAAGCTAACACGAATAGGGGCGTCATGGCCGTCTGTCAAGCAGCGACGCAAAACTGGCAGGGTATGATGGCCTTACGTTTCCTCCTGGGACTCTTCGAGGCGGCCTTTGGCCCCGGAGTCCCCTACCTGATGTCGTTCTTCTATCGTCGGAATGAACTGGGACTGCGGTGTGGATTGTACGCATCTGCTGCTCCGTTGGCTAGCACGTTCGCCGGTGCACTCGCATATGGAATCACGTCCGGGCATCCCCTGTTGACTAGCTGGCGGTTGCTTTTCCTTGTCGAGGGTGTTCCTACACTCATTGGTGCGGTGCTTGCCTGGTTCTACTTACCCGATGGTCCAGCTTCTGCGAATTTCCTGACAGCAGAGGAGAAAGAGGTCGCATGCATCAGGAGCTTGCGCCGCGGGGGTGAAGTGGATCGCGTGGACGGGATCGACTGGAAGGACCTGGGGATGACTTTGCTGGACGCGAAACCGTGGCTCACTGCCGTACGTCCCTCTTCGCTTCCCTATTATTATGGTTGCGCTAACAAGACCAGTTCATGTACTTCAGCTGCAATGTCAGCTTCTCCTCCCTCCCCGTCTTCCTCCCCACTATCCTTCAAGACATGGGCTTCACCTCCATCCACGCCCAAGGCCTCACCGCACCTCCATATTTCCTCGCTTTCCTCGTGACGATTCTCAGCACCTGGCTAGCAGATAAATTTCAGCAGCGGGGCCTCATGATCATATTCCTATCGGTAATTGGCGCAGTCGGCTACGTTCTCCTCGCAACCTGCACCGCTGTGGGTGTCCGCTATCTGGGCGTTTTCCTCGCCGCTGCGGGTGTTTTCCCCTGCATCGGTAACATCCTCCCCTGGGTCCTTAATAACCAAGGCTCCGACAGCCGTCGCGGAATGGGCATCGTCCTCCTTAATCTCATCGGACAATGCGGACCATTCCTAGGCACGAATATCTTCCCATCTAGCGAAGGGCCACGCTATATCAAAGGACAATGGATCTGCGCGGCATTCATGTTCTTCACAACATTTTTGGCACTGAGTCTGCGGTGTTTGCTAGCTTGGGAGAACTGGAGATTGAATAAGAAGTATGGGACAAGGGAGGAGAGGGAAAGTAGCGAGAAAGGGGTTATTGCGGAGGAAAATTATGGAGCAGATTTTCGGTTTGTTCTATGATATGAGCATGTGTAGGATTTATGATTAATGATGGATGGTATATATGGTTTCGTTTTTATATATTGTTAGTGGTATGTTTATAGCTTATTATGTAGTAATCTAATGTCTATGACGAGACCCCGCTTTCGCTTCAACTTTCATATCTGACAAATATATCTGTGCATTCCTGCTTCAACATCATTACTATAATGAACATGGCCTCAGATCCTTCTTTCCTCCACGCCGTAGTGGACATGGGAAGGTAGTCCCCTCTATATCTCCACAACCCCTACGATACTCACTTTACAGCAGCAACGGCATCCGCTTCTCAATAACCAACGCCAACTCCCACCAACTCCCAACCATCTACCACTCCCGCGCTGGAATCTCCCTCTACGACGCTCAATTCTCATCCCCCAACAACACGCGCCGCCCCATCCCCGGCAATATAATCCAAGACGTCCTCACCCGCCTCGTCCACTTCCAGACTGTCTGCGAGGACTTCGATGTACCGCCAGAGAATGTACATGTGCTAGCGACGGAGGCTACGCGCACGGCGCCAAATTCTGAGGCATTCAGGGCGCAGATTCGAGAACGAACGGGGTGGGAGGTAAGGATGCTCAAGAAGGAGGAGGAAGGGAGGATTGGGGCGATGGGGGTTGTTGCAAGTTGTGGGAAGCCGGCTGGTGGGTTGGTTATGGATTTGGGGGGTGGGAGTACGCAAATCACTTGGATTATGACTGACAGGGATGGGGAAGTTAGGATGAGTCCGCACGGTTCGTTTAGTTTCCCCTACGGTGCAGCGGCGTTGAAGAATAGGTTGGAGCAGGTTGAGGGAGATAAGAAGGGAAGGGAGGTGTTGAAGGGTGAGATGGTGAGGGATTTCCAGCACGCATATCGAGATTTGGATGTACCAGAGGGGCTTTTACAGATGGCGAAGGAGCGCGGTGGGCTTGATTTGTATCTTTGTGGTGGTGGGTTTCGCGGTTGGGGGTATTTGCTCATGGAGCAGGCCTCTGTGAATCCGTATCCGATTCCTATCATTAATGGATTCCGGGTTCGCAAGAAAGTGTTTCATGATACAACGTCGGTGCTAGGGACAGTGGATGCGGATACCAAGATATTTGGCGTGTCGAAGCGACGAGCATCGCAGGTCCCGGCTGTGGCCTTCCTGGTCAATGTGCTCGTCGATGCACTGCCGGACATCCAGAACATCCAATTCTGCCAAGGAGGCGTGCGTGAGGGCTTTTTGTTTGATCGACTGCCTGTGGAGATCCGTGCTGAGGATCCCCTCTTAGTAGCGACGAGGCCCTATGCGACGGCGTCAGCAGACGTCTTTCAGCGTCTCTTGTCATCAGTCTTGCCATCTACCCCACCACCAGAGGGGTTGACGCAAGTGCCTCCCTCTTTTTCCCCTCATCTGCTCTTTGCATTGGCTAATCTACTCTTCGCCCATGTCACCATCCCCAAAGAGTCCCGGTGTGCAACTGCCCTACATAGCACCACCACAGGCCTCCTAGCATCCACCAACAGCCTTACCCATACTGACCGGGCCTTACTTGCCCTCATACTGTGCGAGCGCTGGGATGGAGAACTGGCTCCGACCGATCAATCACTTTACACACGACTGAGCCGGTGTGTGTCCGCAGGGGAAGTTTGGTGGTGTCGATACTTGGGACGGGTAGCCGCTCTGATTGGCGATGTGCATCCAGCGGGTAAAGTCTCTGGAAATGAGACCCAGTGGAGGATCCAATTTGACTCGCAGTGGGACGAGTTGACCAAAGAGAAGAAAGGCGAGAGGCAGACTGTGCTCCGGTTGCGGGTGAGGTGGAACGGGGACGTCATGCGGGATAGCTCGTACAGTCTGGATGAACACACCGGGAAGATCGAAAAGGTCGGAAAGCAAAAGCATTGGGTTGAGGGGAGCGGCTTAAAGGTCCAGGTGGAGGTTTGAGTGTGCCATAGATGTCAATTGAGGCCTTTTGAAGCCAATTGAAACGATTCTAATCCAAGAATGAAGCAATCGTGAGTCACGGGACCGGGATCACGACCGGATTCTGTCACTTGCCTGATTGGGAATAGCGGCTGTACATATAACCCCTCTTCTCTCCTCCTTTGTCTCTTCTCTTTTTCACATTCCCAAGTAAACAATTACTATCCATACGCAGTTATATCACCAACAAGTTCTCCTCTCTCATTCTATCCTCATGGAACTTACTAACCATATATAGGACTAAATGTATATGGCCCCGTCCATTATGGAAGCCATGGTCTCGCTTTGGCTGGGATGATTATCATCAAAATGATCAAGGTATCTCAGGTAACGTCTGGGCATGAGCCGGTGTTCGTTCCTATTCTTGTTGTTCCGGGCTATATCGTGGATATCCTATTTTGGATGTACTACAGCATAGTGCGGACAGCAAGGCTGGGTTCGTTCTGAGATTATACGGCTAAAACTTGATCTGGATAATACCAGCGAAAGGAATCATGCTTTCCCTTATTCCCCTCTTTGATGGAATGGCTAACCGGGTATAGTCACGATCGACTTGATCATTACCAGCAACACCAGCAACAGCATCCAAAATGACTCCTCCCGCTGCTCTTTTCGACACTGTCGCCCCTATCACCACCATCAAGGGTAAGGTGGTTGCCCCCGATGTGACCAAAACCACTTTGACCGGTGGTGAGTCTCAGACCAAGCTCTTAGACCAGTTTGGCGGCAAGTGGGATGAGTTCAAGTTCGCCCCCATCCGTGAGAGCCAGGTCTCGCGGGCTATGACTCGCCGCTACTTCCAGGACCTCGACAAGTACGCTGAGACTGATATTCTCATCGTCGGTGCTGGTTCTTGCGGTCTGAGCACTGCCTATGTTTTGGCCAAAGCTCGTCCGGACTTGAAAATTGCCATTGTCGAGGCTTCGGTCTCTCCTGGTTAGTTTTGTTCTGCCTATTGAGTGTCGTCTTCTGCTAACTCCAACAGGTGGTGGTGCTTGGCTGGGAGGCCAGCTCTTCTCCGCCATGGTCATGCGTCGTCCTGCCAACATTTTCTTGGAGGAGTTGGGCGTGCCCTATGAGACCGACCCCGAGAACCCCAACTACGTCGTCGTCAAGCACGCTTCGTTGTTCACCTCGACACTACTGTCTAAGGTTCTGTCCTTCCCCAACGTCAAGCTCTTCAACGCCACCAGCGTTGAGGACTTGATCACCCGCCCGGCCGCCAGCGGCAACCCCAAGGAGACCCGCATCGCCGGTGCTGTTACCAACTGGACTCTGGTCACCTTGCATCACGACGATCACTCCTGCATGGACCCCAACACCATCAACGCCCCTGTCATCATCAGTACCACTGGCCACGACGGACCCTTTGGTGCTTTCTGCGCCAAGCGTCTGGTGTCCATGAACAGTGTCGACAAGTTGGGCGGCATGCGCGGTCTGGACATGAACTCGGCCGAGGATGCTATCGTTAAGAACACTCGTGAGGTTGCCAAGGGTCTCATCATTGGCGGTATGGAGCTGTCTGAGATTGACGGCTTCAACCGTATGGGCCCTACCTTTGGCGCCATGGTTCTTAGTGGTGTGAAGGCTGCTGAGGAGGCTCTGTCTATCTTTGACGAGCGCCAGCGTGAGTGTGCCGAGTAAGCACACCTTCATAATGTGATAGTATCATCATGATAGCAGCCTGCCAATCAATTGAATTATTTTGACTGCATGAAGACATTCAGTAAACCATTCCCGTATTTATTAGTTATTATTTGACCTATACAATAAGTGCAATAGTATTATGGTCCAGCCTGTACAGTTACACCCCCTTGGATTGTTCAACAATTCTCTTCGCGTTCCGAACCTCCCACTCAAACTCCTTGAGCGCCCGCAACTCACTCGATACAAACAACCCTCCAATCAAGCCATCCAGAATACCCGCCCCGAAGCTCAGCGTACTAACCAGGATCAATATAAACGCCACATACGACAGGCCACCAGTCCACCATACTCCAACAAAACAGCCAATCGATACAATCACGGAAAGAATGAAATGTGCCATTCGCCAACGTCGCTGCGAACGTTCCCGAAGATTGTACTTGTGGATCATCTCGAGGATGCGGTCGTAGGTGTCCGGTGCCAAAACGGCGTTGGGGGAGTGTGTACGGTGCTTCTGCTCCTGCTCCTGTGTGGATTCACTGTTCGATGAATCTGGCCTGCGGCGGGTCACGACAGCTTCCACAGCGAAATGGTCACTCAGCGAACAGCGCAGTGTCGGATGACGCTCTGTCATGGCAATCCTCGTAGACTCGATAGCCCATTTCGGTTCCGGAAATGAAGGTGGATATCCCCCATCACCAACAAAGATGTAATCCAGCCGTTTTCCACGGGGGCAAGGCGCATCCTTATCAACACCGATATTCTCCCCTTTATCCAACCGTTTTTGGTCCGCCTTCGACCAGCGCCACGTATTATACTTTCCATCACAAGTAGCCCCGTTCTCAAGCAGATTGAATTCAGCTGTAGGTATAGGTTTCCCTCGTTTCTTCTCAACCGGATCCACCGCCGCAGCAACCGACGACTCCGGATGTAAAACCTGCCACACATCCTGCACTGGCGCATGCGCACGAATCAACATATGCGCAAAAGAACTCGGCACCATATTAAAATCCCCCAATCCAATAACCAAATGCCCGCGCTCCGCCGCACCCCGCATCAACTTCGCAATCTCCCACGCCTGCGCAGTCCGATGACAGATATACGAATCGTGCGGCTCCTTCTCATACGGCGCGTGCAAATGCGTACAAAACACCTCTGCCACATCACTGACCCCCTCCCCAAACCGAACCCGTGCGCAAGCAACACCCTTCCCGACGTACCAATCTCCGCGAAAGAACGCTGTTGGCCGACCGTTGAGCGGGTATCCGTACATGCTACTTTCTTCGATGGGCCATTTGGAGAGGATGGCGAGACCGGCACCAAAGATGCCACCGTAGTAAAATTTCCCATAGGGAAGGATGTGTCGGGTTTGGTGGTGAATAGATTCGTAGTCTTGTTGCGTCCAACATTCTTGTAGGCCGACGATTTCGGGGGGCGGGTTGGAGGTGGCTAGTTGGTGGCCGATTTGGGAGAGGCGGGCGTGGCGGTGTGTGGCGAGGTATTTGAGGCCCCAGCAGTTGAGGGTGAGGATGCGGATGGAGGGAGTTTCCCCAGCGGAGGAGTCAGTAGACATTGCCATTAAGTCCTATGATTGAGAGATTGAGTTGATATGCTTGTAGACAAATCGCGAGTAGCTATGTCGGGGTCACCGCCTTCCCCATACAACACCCGCGATTGGCCCGGCTTTTTACAGACAAGATCAATTGCAGTAATTCCTCCTTTCGCTTCCTTCAATACAGGCTTTATTATTTCTCGTCTGCAGAATCCCGGTGCGTTCGCGCGCAAATGGACAACTCCTCTAAACGCCGCCGACTGGATCCCCCCAGAAACAACACTCGTAATGCCCCTATCGTCCAGTCTCCCGCTGAATCCTCCTCCGACGAACTCGCCGCAGGCTCCGATCACGACGAGGCACGCCGGCGTACCAGCTGGTCCATCCAAAAGGCCTATCCGCCAAAGCGCCCGTATCCGAGGTCGCGCAGCTTCTCCGGCTCAGAAAGCCCGGACGAGTTGGCTGTGGACGCGGAGGAGTACTGGCGGTCGTCGCGCAGGAATCGCGGCCATCGCAGTCCCAGCCCGGTACAAGACTCGGACATGATGTCGGAGCGGTATGAGGATGAGGAGATGGATGAGGAAGCGGAGGACACTGATCAGCAGGATGAGCAGGAGGACGAGGCCGGAGATGCGGAAGATGAAGGCGACGACGGGGAATATTCAGATCGTTCTCCTACACCTGTGCCTCCACCACCTCCTCCGCCTCCGCCTAAGCCGGATAGGCTAAATTATAAAGAGAAGTATTTGCTTCGGGGTCATTTGCGGGGGATTGCTGCTGTGCGCTTTTCTCCGGACGCGTCCATGATTGCTAGTGGTGGTATGCGATTGCTTCCATGCTCTTTCAGATTACGGGTTACAAATGCGGGTTGCTGATGATGATGCAGGAGCCGACGGCGCAATCAAAATCTGGGATACATTATCAGGCAAGCTTGTTCATACATTCGAGGGCCATCTGGCAGGTGTGTCGACCATTGCGTGGAGTCCCGATGGGGCAACCATCGCATCTGGTTCGGACGATAAGACCATCCGCCTGTGGAATGTATCAACAGTAAGTCCTAGGACTGCACATTGGTTCTAACCATAAACTAATAACCATGATCTACAGGGCAAGGCGCATCCCATCCCCTTCATCGGCCATCACAACTACGTCTACCAAATCGCCTTCTCCCCCAAAGGCAACATGCTCGTCAGCGGCTCCTACGACGAAGCCGTATATCTTTGGGATGTTCGCTCCGCCCGAGTCATGAAATCCCTCCCCGCACACTCCGACCCTGTTGGCGGTATCGATGTCGTCTGGGACGGAACCCTAATCGCCTCCTGCGCAACGGACGGATTAATCCGAATCTGGGATACGGCCACGGGGCAATGTCTCCGCACACTCGTCCACGAGGACAATCCTCCTGTCACATCAGTCAAGTTCTCGCCGAATGGCAAGTTCGTGCTAGCGTGGACGCTGGACGATTGCGTGCGGTTGTGGAATTATGTCGAGGGAAGGTGTATCAAGACATACCAGGGACACGCAAATCGAAAATACAGTATTAGTGGTGGATTTGGGAAATACGGGTATGCAGGCATCCCACCAGATGCATTTGCGGTCAGTGGGAGTGAAGACGGGTCGATACTGTGCTGGGACGTGGTGAGCAAGGAGGTCCTCCAGCGGATCGAGGGGCATAACGATGTGGTCCTTGGTGTGGACACGTGCGTGATCAAGAATAAACGACTTCTGGTTAGTTGTGGGTTGGACCGGACGGTTCGCGTCTGGGAGGAGATCGAAAGGTCTCCTGAGGAGGACCAAAACGATGAACAATCAGCTGAGGCAGAGTCCGAGTCCAAAGATAGAGACACAGACATGACAGACACCGTTGAAAACGCAGCGTTGCAACCAAATGGCATCCACCCTCCGAATGGCGATTTCAACACACCAAACGGCGACCTCCCAAACGGTGGCACACAAACTGGAGACGGTGACGGCGACGTGATGATGGAATGAACAATTCCCTTTCTCATTTCTTCTCTTCTAATCCTTTGCATACATATATTTACGGGATGGGCATGTTGTTTATTACATTTCTTTTGCTTTGATTGACATGATCATATTATCATCATCATCATCATCATCATCATCCTCTTCGGTCCGCAAAAATAAAGGATACCCTGGTGTCTGGAGTTGCTTCGTTGATTGATTGACTTATACATTGATTGATTGCTTCATTTGTTGGAGTCACGGGAACTGGGCTGTATACTAATATCTAGAATAATTGCATTATGGTGGGTGATGTCTGTCTGCATGTGTATCGTATCTTTGGGACTTTCATCTTGAGCTCGATGGAATATAGCATTATTTTATGGGGTGTAATGAGTGAAAAGATAGGCTTTGGTTCGTATAGGTCATTTGCAAACAATTCGTATCCTTACTCAAAAAAAAAAAAGAAAGAAAGAAAGAAAGAAAGAAAGAAAATGTAACTCAAATCTCAATCTCATTGCATAAACGAACAAAGGGAAAGGAACCATTACCAGCTAGCTGTTCCAAGTAAAGATTGATAAATTAGCGATTTATTCAAGAAGCCTGATCTAGGACTAGGACAGGTGGGTATGACAAATGAATAATGAGTGGCCCAGCCATGCTCTTATGAAATGCAGCCCTGTTCGGGTACCTGACGCCAAGTCAAGGAGTGGGTAGTGAATGCTTTCCTTTAACATATCGGGATTAGAGGGAGAACATACCTGGCGCCTGCTGGGTTCATTGTTGTAGACGGGGGTATTTGTGATATCCGGTTCAATTTGGTCTGATAGTTCGAATAATGTCGCATCCGTGATAGAAATACATTACCATCATGTCCTGTGCAGCTCTGGTAAATCTGCAATAGAAGAAAACCAAGCCATATCCGGCTCTTGCACAAGACCCGGTGGAAACAATTCCCTTAGCCACGCCGTTCCAGGCACAGAAGTCGTTGAGCTACTTCCAAAGCCCTCATGTCTCAAACTTGCAGAAGCCGGCTGTGTGGTAAATAACCGTCGAGAACCACTCGACTCATCCAGCGGCAAGGACATTGGAAGCGGCACGCCTTCGAGATCGAGGTCCCTGGACGATGCAACGCGATAGAAGAAACTGACAGAAAGATTGAAGCCATTTTTACAGGTGAGATCGTAATTCGCCATGTGGTGGAGCCAGCGGAGAGCTTTTTTGCAGCTGGGGAGTACTATGTCAGTGGGGTGTGGGCATTCTTCTGGTTGTTCTTCGTGGCCATGTTCTGTTCTTATGTGCACGGGGCCTACTGTGAGATGGATGAGGAGGACAGTTGATGCTTGCATGATGAAATATAGCATCGTCCACCATGGTGATACTGTAAAGAACCATTCCTTATCGGGCTCGTCTGGTAGGACGGCAAGGAGTAAAAGTGCGGACCGGACACAGGAGAGTGCTGTATCGTTCCCAAAACGACTCCTAGGAAAATGTATACCACTGTGCTCCGAGAGTCCTGGACGTGAGAGACATGGACGATAGGTAAGGATGCAAGTGCTGTAGAAGTGCAGGGCGAGGCTGGCTTGTTCGCGTGATGAAGGGCCGCAGAGTAGCTCTCCATCATTATCAGAGAAAGCAAATAAATTGTTGATAGTAGATGCCCAATTTTTCAGCTTTTGGGAGTATAGTTTGATTGCGTTTTCTACCTGGTCCCATCCTTCCCGCCGTGCATGGACCCCGTAGATACGACTAGTGATGGTACTGGCGATTAGTGACAGGTCAATCTGATAGGTGAAGTAGAGTGACGGGTTTGATTTGATAGATTGGAGTCGCAGAGTCCGGCTTTTCGTCTGTAACTCAGTTTCGAATAAAGTCCAGTTTGCGATCTTCTCGCGCTCCGATTCATTACTAAGAAAAGAAGATGCGGGACTGACTGAGAACGAGTCTTCAGTGAACGGGATAGGCGCATGTACAGAGAACGATTCACCTAAGCTTGAGGCCCTGCCGGTCATAGTCGTGAGGGAGTGCTCGAGCATGAATATTGAACACCAAAGACGGCACCGTGACTCTTTGGATACTGCGTCAGTCTTGTCATTCACATTGTGCATGTTGATTCCAAGAGCAATTGCTGAGCTCGATGCAATGCGTATCATTTGCCATGCTCTGGAATTTTATTAGAAGAGAACTATTTTCGTGCGAACTAGACTGAATATTTTTCTCGATGAAGTAGTGACTGAAGGGATTTTCCTCACCTGTTGACTTGTGATTGCACCAAGAAATAGAAGGCTAACAAGGCTTCAATTTGTACCTGCTGTAGGTCTGGATGGTCATAGATGATGTTCTCATTTGCACTGAGCATTTTCGCTTTGGAAAAGAATATCTCATCCTCGGATCCATCGGGCACGTCTTTTCCAACAGACGCACAGTGACGAGATGCGATAGCAAGAATCAGGTTCAAGACACAAAGCCACTTCTTCCCCGGTTTGAGGAAGGGTTTTGAGTAATACCGCTCATATTGCACCGTGAAGAGTGATTTCCGAACGATGGGGAAATGGACGTCAACGAAGTTGAAATATGTGTTGTAGTACGCGTCGGCCGTGTGTTTCGGCGGTAGGTCATACGGGTTCAATCGCTCGCATTCAGCCATAGGCCGTTCATTTGTATGGTACGACTCGGAGGCGATGTGATTGTCGCGCGTTGTTCCTGAAACGTTCCTCTTGGCGCTTGTATGACCTGGATGGTTAACTCTCTCAGCTTCAATATCCAAACTCTGTAGCCAAGGTACCTCTGAGCTTTTTTCTACAAACCCGGTTGCTCTATTTTCTTCATTTAAATAGGTGTTTTCGTCGACAACGTCAAGGGCGTCTAGGGACTCTGCTGATGAGACCGAGAAGCTTTCTTTGCGACCATGGTCGGGGGGACGTTTTCTTTTCTTCGCGTCAGGCTATATGCTTGTCAGATAAGAGCTTTTTTCTTTCCTCCAGAGTGACAACAAACTCCTGATACCTGGTCAATATCCTTTACAATACAACCAGCCCTCTCCGCAACCTTCCCCAGCAAAGTGTAATACCGTTCATTCTGGATCTTGAGGTCCTGAAACTCGTCCTTGTCTTTCTCGCGCCGGTTTGGTGGATAATTGCAAGCAACACTCGTGTCCAAGCATTGCTTACAGCTTGTTTTATTACCATCACAACGGATCTTGCGATCGCGGCATGCCTGGCAGGCGCGTCCGACTCGTCGACGAGTTGCTGGCGGCGGTAGGGGACCGGCACGTGGTATGGCCATTCTGTCCATACTGGCGTCAATGAAGGGATCCGGGGGTTTGGGTAGTAGATTCATGAAGATGAAAGATCGTGAAAGAGGGACAGTTGAAGTCAGGGAGGGATGATCTGATAGAAAGTGTGGCAACTAGGGTGGACCGTTATGACATATGTGGTTTGCGTGTTTATCACTTCTGATTGGCGCAAACCCTTCATGGGTATGATATTTTTCAACACCTGTGAAGAAAAGTATAATATAGTGGTAGCAGTAGTGGTGGTGGTAGTAGTGATAGAAGTAGTAGTAGTAGTAGTAGTAGTAGTAGTAGTCGTAGTAGTAGTGGTGGTGGTGGTGGTGGTAGTGTCCCTTGAATTATTGACACCAAGGATGTACTCTAGTATTCTCTTATGTTTTGCGCTTAACCTATCAGTTAGGGTTTACAGAAGCAATGCTCAGACAGGGATGACTTGGGTATCCCGGCTCAAATATGATGCCACTGCTACTCTGTACTGTGCAGTTAGCATGGGGTTGTGGCTAGTAGTTGCCCTGTTCCAGCATCGATGCCAAAGTGTTTGTCCTGTGGTGGATATTTGGCCAAGACTATTAAAGGCTCTAGATCGCCATCACGCCAAGTGTAAACTGGAATTCCGAAAATGGAGGAATCAAGAATTCACTACTAGACGAAATCCACATGGAGGAGTATATTTTAGACGTATGAA
Organism: Aspergillus ruber CBS 135680; assembly: GCF_000600275.1. Lineage (NCBI taxonomy): Eukaryota > Fungi > Ascomycota > Eurotiomycetes > Eurotiales > Aspergillaceae > Aspergillus > Aspergillus ruber. Next base: position 153,467 of record NW_024467309.1, on the reverse strand, counting down.
GGTGATATATTCTCGCTGTATACAATGGTTAGAGTTCCTTAGTGCTACACTGGTTTATATCATCGGACCGGTGGAACTTGCTTAATCGGTTCGACGCTATTCCTTGTTATGGTGAACAGTTCTGGCCATACACCGCCTACTAAATACACGTGACATCACGTGATATCTCATCCGCCACTCTAACGGCGCGTCTCGCAGATCATTTTCTCCTCCTCAAACCATCTGCCTGATTTGAAAGAGAAAGAGGTTGGATCATGACACTACTTTTAGCCCAGTATGGGCTCACAGCTGGATGCAAACTCCAGCGCTGTGCGCAAACGGATAGAAAAACGTATGCTCCCAACTTCTATGTTCAGTGGGTTCGCATACTAACAATGGCCATAGACAGCTTCGATGACGATGAGGGTGAGGAATATGAGGCATCCAGCTTTGGTGGCTTTGCCGATTATATGAGGCGCAAGAAAATTAAACTGCAAAACCTAGATGCAGAGATACGCGCTTCATCCGCGGACAATCCCCCCATTTTCCGGGGTGTGGTTGCACATGTTAACGGTTACACGCAGCCATCCTTACAGGATCTCCATCGTCTCATAGTGAGCCATGGAGGCGGCTTTGTTCAGTACCTTGAGTCCAAGACTGTAGCGACGCACATCATTGCCAGCTTGCTGACTCCGAAGAAGCGAGAGGAGTTTCGCAGATATCGCATTGTCAAGCCAGCTTGGGTGGTTGAGAGTGTCAAAGCAGGGCGGATGCTTCCCTGGGAAGACTTCAGTGTAGTGGACGAGGGTCAAAGTCAGAAGGTGCTCAAGTTCAATAGCGGACGTCTACTTAGCCAGACGAATAGTTCTCGAACAGGGTACAAGGACCAAACTAGCTCGAGCTGGTACACGTCGCAACTGAAATCCTCGGTCCATCTAACGGATGTAACCCCTCAGCCCGCGCTGCCGGAGATTGCCGGTAACTCCGACGAGATTTTAAACACAACAACTCAGTCTGATTATGGCGAATTTCCGAGTTTTAGTACTCTTGATGAACTTCAAAAGCAGCCATCAGATGATGTACAAGGCGACGAGCCACCAGATTCCAGACCAAGCGTCAACCTCTCGGAACAATCTGAAACACAGGGCTTCTCTCGGACACTACCGAGCAAAGCCAAGCGAACATCTTCGTCATCTCCCAAGGAGCCTACTCCAAAGCCAGATCTGACATCTGAAGAATACAACGCACAGCTCTTGAATGATCCCCGTACGAGGAGCTCAAGCGTTGTCAATCCGGAATTCCTCCAGCAATATTACAGAGAATCCCGTTTACATCATCTTTCGACATGGAAGGCCGAGCTAAAAGCGCAACTACAAGCAGCAGCAAAAGAGAAAACAATATCCCAAGCGGGCCAAAATAAGCGTACTCCGGGAGCAAGACGGTACATCCTCCACGTTGATTTTGACTGCTTTTTTGCAGCAGTATCAACACTTAAACATCCCGAGCTGAATGGGAAACCAGTTGCAATCGCCCATGGTATGGGGACTGGTTCTGAGGTTGCCAGTTGCAACTATGCAGCACGGTCTTATGGCGTCAAAAACGGGATGTGGATGAAAGCTGCACTACAAGCATGTCCTGAACTTCAAGTGCTACCTTACGATTTCCCCGCGTACGAAGATTCAAGTCGCAAATTTTACAGCACTGTCTTGGCTCTTGATGGTGTTGTCCAGAGTGTCAGTATTGACGAAGCCTTGGTGGACATAACTTCCTCGTGCCTGGAAGCCGGGGGCACGGATGGCAGGGGTATATCCGAAGGATCTGTCTATCGTGAACAACTTCAGGCGGATGAAATTGCCCAAGGTCTACGGGACTCGGTCAAAGCCACCGTTGGATGTGCGGTTTCTGTCGGGATTGGTGGTAATATCTTATTAGCAAAGGTTGCGCTGCGAAAAGCTAAGCCTGCTGGACAATTCCAGTTAAAGCCAGAAGCTGTACTTGATTTTATTGGCAACCTCGCTGTCCAGGATTTACCAGGGGTAGGATACAGTCTTGGGACGAAGATGGAATATCTTGGGGTCAAATTCGTCAAGGACATCAGGGATATCCCTAAGGAAAAGCTGCTCTCCAGTCTGGGGCCAAAGACAGGCGCAAAGCTGTATGATTACGCCCGTGGTATCGACCGGACAGAAGTTGGGAACGAAGTCCTCAGAAAGTCTGTCTCAGCTGAAGTCAACTGGGGTATTCGATTTGTGAGCCAAGCTCAGGCTGAAGATTTCGTGCAATCCTTATGTGCCGAATTGCACCAGAGACTAGTTGAGAACCTTGTCAAAGGCAAGCAATTGACCTTGAAGATCATGCGACGAGCTGCGGATGCACCATTAGAGCCAGTGAAACATCTGGGACACGGAAAATGCGACGTCTTAAACAAGAGCATTATCCTCGGGATTCCCACCAATAAAAATGAAGTCATCGGAAAAGAAGCAGTCTCTATGCTCCGAAGTTTCAACATATCGCCAGGAGATTTAAGGGGCTTGGGGGTACAAATGACCAAACTGGAACCACTCAAATCTGGCGAAGCAGAGAAACCTGAAAGCAGCCAGCAGCAGCTTAACTTCAAGGCATCCCCAGCCCGGAAGCGCATAGAGCGCAATATCGACCCAGATAACTTGGAGAGCCCTCGTAAAGGAGAAACAGAAATAGTTACATCAGTGACCCACAACCCAGCATCCGACAGCGGCCACAGGCCGTTGAACATCTCAGGTACTCAGTTCATCCTGCCATCTCAACCTGATCCCGAAGTGGTCGCAGAACTTCCAAGTGATATCCGGTCAAGACTGAAAGCGCAGGCTAAATCTGTACGAGACTCGCGGTCCACATCTCCCTGTCCTCCCCCCCGCCAAGCGCAGGCGCTCGCAACAGAACTTCCCCCTCAATCTCAGTTGGATCCCGAAACTCTGGCAGCATTACCGGAAGATGTACGTGCAGAGGTGCTGGGTTACTACGGCCAATCCACTAGGGACAGCACGCCCCAGCCTTCGACATCTTCAGCACTCGCAGCACGCCCTCTATCTTCCAGTCCTTCGAGAATCATGAAGCCCCCGATACCAAGTAAAAAACGCCGCGGTCGCCCTCCGACAAAGACATCCGGCAACATGACCCTTACACAAAGCTTCGTCCGAGCACGGCCCCCTACCGCGAGCAACAACAGTGAACAACCCTCAAAACAGCTTACACTTCCAGCAGAACACCCGGAGATATCAGAAGACTTCCTCGCCGCGTTACCGGAAGACATCCGCCGCGAAGTCCTTGAAGATCACAAACGGAATACTCGTCTACAGCAACACCGACACCCCTCGAACGCGAACGTAACCGTCTCAGCCCCTCGACGAGTAGTCCAACCCAAGCCTCCTAGTCAACAGTCTGCACAAAAACGCCTGCGTCTGCCCCCGCTCCCGGAAAGACCAACATTCACATCCCAAAAACTCTACAATATATCAGATCTACGCGATGCGGTCGGTGCATGGCACGCCGCTTTCGTAGATGATGGTCCGTTTGCTGAGGACGTGACGTCGCTCTCTCGATATCTGCAGCGCGTTGTCATCGACGAGAAAGATGTAGACAAGGCCGTGTCGGTAATTAACTGGTTGGCGTGGCTGGTGGATGATGGGCGTGGGAACGAAGAGGCGCCGGAAAATAAGCAACTTGACGCGCCTGATAGCCCTTGTGATTACGTGACGTGGGATGATGCTCTTCGGTCCTTGCGTGTAGATTTGAATGGTGCTATTGATGAGAGGGGGCTGCTGCCTGTTGAATTTGATTAGTTGTATTTGCGGGCCATTGTCTATTCTGGTGGTTGGTGTTAGTTTCTGTGTTCAATGCCATCGTATGTATACACATATATATATGTGCCGCTCAATGTGTTCGGTGCCTGTCGTTAGTTGAGACATGTATTCGCAAGGATATTGACAGCAAACCAAATACGTAGTAGTAAACAAGTAACAGATATCGCTTGAAATCGCTTAGAAACATTACCAACAAATACATATACAATTAGATAAACCCAAGATTTACAACATCACGAGCACGAAATGAACAGCCCTTCAGAAGGCATAGCAGAGTCGAGTATTTCATCAAATGGGCTTGTGGTTTAGTGGTATAATACCCCCTTAGCATGGGGGTGGTCCGGGGTTCGATTCCCCGCGAGTCCATTTTTTTGCATTTTATTCTTTTGCACTCCTCGGAGTCAACGACTAGAACCCTACATTTTCCATTTATTATTATTTCTTTTTTTACTCTTATACAACGCATAGGCCATGGAGGACGCAACCATTATGAATAGAAATATTATTGATGAAGAACTAGGACAGCGTGGACACATAAACGAATGAGTACCATGCAGGCAAGGTAGATCGAAACCTTCTAATTCCAACACTCCCCCCGAAAATAATCCACCATCTTCTCGACAAGCCCCCGACTCAACGGTCCAGCATCCGCCAATGCACCCGAAACCCGTCTCGCCTCCTCCGTGCGCCAATTGAACGTCCGCCTTGGCTGGTCAGTATTATACTTGGCTCCGAAGAAATCGATCAGCTTAATCGGCGGGTTTTGAACAGGGTCTACAGATGACTCGCGCAGACGACGGAGCCATTCGCGTTGGTCGAGTTCTTCGAATTCGAGACCTGCGGCGTGGAGATGGGGAAGGAGATCGTGCGTCCAGTGGAAGGGTGTGTTGTTGACGATGTTGAAGATGCCTGATGACTCTGTGTTATCGGATGAGGATGAGAGTGTAATGTCGATGACAGTATTTGCGACAGTATCCACAGGAAGCCAGAGATGTGACTCGTCGAGTTTGGGGAGTGCACCGATTGTCGTGGCCGATTGGAGCATCAGGGGTATCGCTTCTGTTGCGTTCCAGATTCCATATTTTGTGTCTCCGATGACCTGTCCAATTCGGAGGACGCGAGCTCGAATGCCTGTGTGCTGTTTGGCGGCGGCGCAGAGGTGTTCGCCTACTAGTTTTGACTGCGCATAGCCCATGCCTTGTGCGTAGGTGAGTTTCTCGGGGAGGGCTTCGGGGATATCGCTTCCTTCGGTGTTCACGACGGCACTGACAGAGGAGCAGAAGTTGAATGTTGCTGGTGCTGGTCGTTGGGCTTTGAGGGAGAGGTCGATTAGGTGCTTGAGGCCGCCGATACTGTCTTTTCCAAAGCTGGCAAGTTGGTAGTTGAAGTTGACGGACCAAGCGCAGTGGATGACGTCTGTGATTTCCGAGGCCAAGGTGTTGTATGTCTCAGGGCTTAGTCCTAGAGTGGTTTGAGATAGATCCGATGGAAATGCGACTAGCTTGTTTCGAGCGGCGTCAGGAAGTGTATCGTAAACTCTTCGAGTTTGCATTGATTTGAGCAGACGGTCGTATGCTTCGATCACGGAACCTGCACGTACGAGGCAATAGACCTTCTGAACGTGCGGTAAAACAGATAGTCTTGCGGCTACATGACTGCCCAGTGATCCGGTAGCCCCTGTAACAACCTGCAGTTATTAGTACTCACTAATGCAGACATAACGTCCAACGAGATGTACTTACGACATATTCACCGCTAAGACCGTTAGGAGTAGGCTTATGCTGTTCAAACTGGCTGTACTTCGAAATAAATGCCCTCATCTGCTCCTCAACCGGCACACTGCTGTCTGTCGCCCCAGAAACAAGGGAGTCGAGATAACGCGTCAAGCCATTGACCGTCGGATGCTCGAAAGCGACATTAAGCCCCAGCTGCCGGCCATTTGTATTAAGCGTCTTGACAAGAACAGACCGCAGCTGCGTAGCTTGCAAGGAATCCATCCCGAGACCAAAAAAGTCAGCGTCATCGGTCAAAGCAGCCTGGGCCTTTGATGGTAGGATTGACTGTAGTTGCTCTCTGATGAATTTTTTCAAATCTGGCTCCGATAGTGTCAATATCCCTGTCATGGCGTCTTCTGTTTCGTACGCTTCGTCGATTAACTGGCTGAAGGTCCTGTAAAAGGCTTGTCGGATCACAGTCCCCTTATCCGTACGAGGGTACTCAGTGTCTGCTGGAAGGACCCTGACCATGGTCTTGGAAAGCTGGCCATACGCGGGCATGGCATCATGTGCATTCTCGACAGCAGGCCAAATACGTTCAATGATATCCTCATTAGACAAGGATTCCGTGCCAGGCGCACGAACAACAGCCAGCCCAATACTAGCCCTACCCGACCCAAAAACGACAGCCTCAGAAACCATATCATTCTGTCGTACAATACCTTCCATGTCCAAAGGATTCACTTTCTCACCGTTAACGAGGACAATGGTGTCGTCTAGTCGTGCGTAGTACTTGTATGCTTCGATCGTCGGGTGCTTCAGGAAGAGGTCTTTCGTGGCGTAGGAGCCGTCTGGTCTGTTGGACATCACCTTTGACGGCCAGCCATCGAGGCAAATGAGCTCAAAGATGCCGGAGCTGCGCTCTTCGAATTGAAGATACTTCTCTACGACTTCTGAGGGGCGTAGGTAATCCCATTCCTTGTCTTCCCGGGGCCGGAAAGAGGTCATCAATTGACCAGTTTCAGTCCTGTATGTCGTTAGCAAGGGTTACTATAAGTAAGCTTTCAAATACATACGTTCCGTAGTGACTGATAAGATTAACACCGTTCTCCACAAGTCGATTACCCAACGAGTCGGGACAAGCAGAGCCACCAAACATAACAGCCTTGAGCTTGGCGAGAACCGCGATACCCTTATCCGACTCAGCAAGCAACTTGAGAGCATACGGCACTCCGTAGAAGATCTCAAACTCATGGGTCTGCATGATGTCGAGCAGGAACTGTTTCGTGAGCGGCAACTCAGCATTGTACAAATGGAGCGTCTTGCACGAATGCACCGTCCGGAAAAGACAACTGATGCCGTGGTTGTGGTACAGCGGAAGCGTGATGAATCCGGACATGTTCATGTTCCCTGCATAATTTCTTATCGCAGCACCCTGGGTCTGGAAGATTGGTTTGGGGAGGCCTGTCGAGCCACTAGAGTGGATGATAAACGAGATATATTTGGACTCTTTATCTAGATCCAAATGTGGTGTGAGGTTTGTGTCGACATCTTCGGAAATGGGAGAATCATAGGACGTCTGAGTCGGAATCTTGCTGACTTGCAAATCTGGGAGTCGTTCTTTGAGTTCGGCTGCTGTGTCCTGAAACGATTCATGGATAAAGATGTGCCTGGACTGTGTTTTCTCTAATAATGAGGCGTATGCTTCCAGGGATATGCGCGTCGAGAGAAACAGAATGGAGTGACCGAGTTTCGTAAGCGCAAGAAGGGTGACCAGGTAATTGAGATCGGACGGTCCCAGTAGAGCAATCACTGCTGGCGTTTCCGATGAAGAAGTTCTCGGTGGGATACGAGATCCAAATTCTTTGGCAACCCGGAGAGCATAGATATCGAGCTGGCATAAAGGATAGTCGACATAGTCGGTACCTGTGCGTGGATACGATACCACGGGTTGCGAGGAGCCGAGCGATGCTCTGTGTCGTACGAGCTCATCTACTGTCAATGCTTCTCTCTCCGGCACCTGGACGGAGTTCGTTTTGGCCTCCAATGTCGAAACCGGGGGAGAGGCCAATGGGGCCTTAGTTTCCGAAGGAGGAACCGGAGATTCTAACATGGTGAAAAGGAACCGTGCATCAATTGGGAGAAGGCTGATTCTCAGAGAATATGGAGCACATCTCTAGATGAGAAGAAAGAGCAACACAACATTTAAACTGTCCCCCAAAGAGGATCTGCACCCCGCGAACTCCAGGAATGTTATCAAATCAAACGATGCTGCATTAGTAGACCATCGCGGAAAAGCTCGCAAGACCGGATTTTATTCCGACAAGCCAAACTCCAACCCTTTGGACCGAACGGATATCCGAAAAATCACTATGAAATCCAATGGATACTCGGAGCATCAGCCTTGTGGGTATATCCGATACTGCAAGTACTCCCAGTCCATTTGATTCGGAAGGTGATCTTATGCGCCGGTTGCATGACCCTAATGAATGCATCGGATATCACTCGGAAACAGGAAGAATTATGATACTGCCTTTCAAGACTGAACTAGATTGCTTATGACATGCGCCCAGATATGGTCGATATTCATTGAACACTAACTATGCCAACATGCAGACAATTGCCGGAATCCAAAATGTAAGTGGGACATATGATACAACCAAAAAAAGGCCATTTGGGATATAATCTTGTTGCGCTACCAAAATAAGTGCTAAATATCGTACGCCATTGACTGTACATCAAAACATAAACATGGATGGATCATTAGACGGATTTGAAAAAGCCTGCAAAGAAGTAAGTCAAATCGATATATTCAACTCAAATGATAAACTACACTCACCCAAGAATCCAGCTGAGCCCACCAATTCGGCCCTTCCAGGCTCCCCAGAAGGCCAATTTCAACCATAGGATCAAACGAAGCGCCAGAAAAGCCTGGCGCCAGAAAATTCTGTGGTGGAGCATAGTCCAAAACACTGGAATCTAGCGAGACTGACTGGTCAACATTGGTGAAAAGGAATTGATCTTGGTCTAGGGGATCTTCCTGATTTAGGTTTATCGGTGGGCTCGACGGTAGTGGAGACCCAATTTGTCTATGTACCTCACGTCTTAACTCCTCCAAGATGATGCTGTAGCGACGACTCGGGCAGTTTTTGCGAGTGGCCTCTGCTAGATGCTGTTGACAGGCTTCTGCGAGGTTGAACAGATCGTGCAAGCGAGTGCTATATTCTGTACCTTGTGGCGAAAATGATGATGAAGAAGAGGATTGGGATTGATGCTGTTGAATGATGTATATGTATACCACGATAATGGCGCAGAAACATACATAATGTGTGAACCAGAACGACTGTATCATGACGCCCTGTTTCGCGAGACTGTCCACGAGAGTAATGACATTCTCAGCAGCACCAATGCATTTTTGCAAGATATTCGCCACTGTCGGATGAGGTATTTGAGGCCTGCGGCTGAGGTCCGTGAAATCATTCAAGAGGAATGACCGGGTAACATGAATCATCGCATGGGAATATGCCAGCTGTAGGACTTGGCTCTGCCGACAAAGTGGCGGGATAAGGCTCGTCGGGCGAACGCTACTGAACAATGGCGGCATATCTTCTTTCCACTTCTCCAGCTCTGTCGTAAGACGGACGACTCTGTCAATTGGCGAATCTCGAGAATGGGGATTGATCGAACCAAGTTGCCTTGAGATTTCTCCGAGAATACGACCAATTCTAACAAATGAGCATACGTTAGTACCCAGGCGACAAGAGAAAGAAAAAAGAAGGGAGGGAATCTCACTTATAATGAAGAACAGACGCAATCATCATACAATCTGCTGAGCCAGTCCTCTTTTCCGGGTTTTCTTGTAGCATGTCCTCGTCATTCATTTCTTCAGGAAGCTCCTGGTCAATATCTTCATCATGGAGCAGCCTAGGCCGTCCAAACATAACGCTGAGGTACTTGTCCAGAGTGTATGCGCTCCAAAAGATGCGCTTTCGAAGTTCCTGTTCAAAGTAGGTATTTCCATTCTTGGACTTTACAGAAAACTTTCTATGCAGCCCTAGTGCTGTCACGAGCTGCAAGGCCGTACCAAATGCATACCAACATTCATTTGCTCGAGAGGATGAAAGCAAGTAAAGACATTGGCCTAAACGTGCTTGGATCGTCTCTAATCGCGGAGGACCAGATTCTATAGAAGACATGTATTTCGAGGCCGTATACCATAGCTCACTGCGGCGACTTAGTATTGTAAGCCATGATGTAACAGACAAAGGACAAGTAGTTACCTTTCATTCCCATGGTCTTTCTGAATCCCAGGATGTTGTTCCTCGTACAGAGTAGCCACCGAGAAAATCATGAGTATGATGGCGGTTCTCGCAACCATATTGCCAGTCGGTGGGTTAGCAATGGAGAAATCATTCTCATACACCTGATTCAGCCACTCGTCGACGCCCCTCCTGTGCAAGAAACGATAGGTTACAATGGCGTAATCAAAATAAATATCAACTAGCTCCCGGGCCTTGTCAAAAGGTGGAAGCGTAAAGCCGGATTCCTGAAAATTTGAGTATGGCCTGTCCCCGAACATGAACACAGATGTATTCCTCGACGAGCACTCATTCTGTAGTTCGTCCGTGATCGCAGATGATTCATCGTGGTGTAAGCGCTGCCATACTCGATTGAGAAAAGAAATGCCCGACGAAGGACCAAGATAGTTGCCCTCGAGGTCTGTAGCCACCGGCTCTGGAGAATCCCGGGACTCAGGCTCCAAGCTGTCTCTACAAGGCTGCGAGCGCGAGGAAGCAGTACATGCGAGACGGCTCCTAGCAGATCCTTGAGACGGAGGGCTAAGATCATAACCGATATGATTGGACGAGGGGCTGCTATTTCCACCTCCGCTATTTGCAAATGGTAGAGGCTCCGGGGGTAGCCCCCTCGAATAAGCAGCATTGTACTCGCAGCGCAGCGACAGCCTAGAACATCTTAAACATGGAAGCGTCCCTGTGCAACGGGTCTTCTTTCCCTTGCAGTAATCACATGCTCTAGTGATCTTCTGCCGTTGCGCATGGCTCTTGTTATTGTTTCCGGCGGATGAGTCAGAAGTCTTTCTCTTTCGCCCAGCAGGAACAGTGTTGTTCTGGAATGGTTCGACATTGTCGTCGTTTCCGGGCGAGAACTGTGCATCTCCCCTAGTGATTGTAACAGCAGCCATTGAAATCGACAGGAGATAAGGTGACTAGTTCGATGGCAGTTACTTGGCACTGTAAGCATGAGAGGTTAGCAGCTGTGTGCTTTTCCGGTTCTGAGATGCCACGGCTTGTACATGGAAACGTTGTTCCACAAGAACATGCGTAAATTCGAAACGAAGATAGCAAAAGCGAGAAAAAATAGTAGGGGAGAAGTTTCCGAATAACTCACGGATTTGTCCAGAATGATATCGTCGGTACGGCCCTGTCAGTGTACGCAGTAGTGTGCGGGGTTGGGGAATCTCCACATCTCGACGGGGAAGTAGGGCCCGGAGAGAAAAGGCAGAAGGGTTACCATCATGAATGGAAATGTCTTGATACTAGGAATACAAAGCTGATTTGATAAAGAATATTATCCAGAGTGATACGGAGTGGAAGGTAGACGTTGCTGAAAGAGACAATCACGCGAGTCTCGTGACCTGGTCCTCTACCCTACAAGGACTTCGCCAACAAGCGACCTTTTCTACATTGAATCGCGCCGGTATGATGGTCCGAGACAGTGCAAATGATCCCGAGAATCTTGGTGCCATTCTTGCATCGACAATCCGCATTGCCAAAGCCGATCCCATCACATGGTGAAGCAAGTACCATGCGCGCGTCCTTATTCCCAAAGCCGGAGCTCAACAACAAAAAGTCAATGGGTCAAATTGTACGTAGCTAGGGTGTCCCTTGTTACTCAGGTCCCAGTGTGAACGAGGCAGATTTATTCAGGAGGAAAAGCATAGAATAGAATCAGCTCGATTCGAGAATGAAAACAGAAGCGTGAAATCCGTGGGATCGTGATCATCAGGAGGTATATCTGTGTTCTATGAGTCTTTCCTTGGAAATGAGAATTGACTTGCAGGGGCGGATAATCCGAAGCTAGACTGGGGCGCAATATGGGAGCTAAAAGCTCCAGGATAGGGAAGTAGGAAAAGTAGAAGTATCCCTTTGTCGGCCCGCTGTTCTTTCGCAAGCGTCAATGAGCTGTTTTTGAAGTTTTCCGTGAGTAAACTGCCACCAGAGATATGCAAATAAACGAGAAAAGACAAGAAAAGAAAACGAAAGGATGAGATGAAAGGATAGGAATCAATCACAAAGACACAGGCAAATACACAATTGTGGAAAACCCCAGTCATTGAAACTTTCCCTGGATAGCTTGCCGCATTTCCAATGAAAAACCCCCTTCCCCCCAGCTGCCCCACAATATCCTTTTTATGTCCTAGACAATGAAATAACCGTTTCGTTCACTCGTAGCTCATACTCCCGGCTATTTCAACTTCCGCCAGACGGGGGAGTCTGAGGACGGGCAGAAGTGGCATAGGCTATCATCAAAAGATGGTCATGGCAATGGGCGTTGATAAGGCTTTTTCGTGTTTCCCGCATACGGCCATCAGGTGTACTCTATCGTCTCCGGTCAATGAATGCATCCCATCCTCTCATGTCTCATCGAGTCGCATAATTAGGCGGATAAAATGGAGGCACACCGTCCACCATCATTCCATCTTGCGCATCGTCGACTCCGTTCTCGAGGTTAGAAGCCTGATTTTCAGCCTTGTCCAAGACCTGATTGAGGACTTCTAAAATGTGGTTTTCGGGTACCCGTGCCCTGATGTTATGAATGATTGCAGCCGCAGAATCATCGTCTCCCTCTCGAAATGCCTCGATCAACAGCTCCTTGAATTGGCGCTCATAATCCCTTGATCCTTCAAGATGCTTCACGCGTTCCAAAAGGCGTTTATTCTCCTCCTCGGCGCGCTTGGCGGCCACCTTACGGCGTTTGTCGGCGGACTCGTCGACGAAACATTGACATCCTTGTAGCGTGCATTCGGTGCAGGGGCTGCCTGTGGTATCATAGCTGCACTGGAATATATGTGTGAGAATAGGATTCCAAATTTAGGCTCGGTTCGACGAGCAGCACGGGCAACGGAGAGGGCGGAGGGGAAGGGTGAGAAACTAGACAGACTATGACGATAAACGTAGTACCTTTGTCCGACGGCGTTTGCATTCAGCACAGGCCATTGATGCCCTTTTCACCTTGTGTTCCTCATTGGGACTAGGATCAAGATTTGTCGGAACAAGACCTGATGTGGTCCTGGGAGCAAGTGGGCGGAGAGGCCTGGAGAAACCTTGATGGGCCATAGTCCGAGGGACAAACGGGAAGTGTACCAGAGAGAGAATGTAATAAAACAAATCAGGAGCAATAAGAAAGAAAAAATAGAGAGAGAGAGAAATAGAGAGTATCAAATGGAGGAGATAGACAGAGCTCGAGATGTGCTTGTTGTCAAGACCGCGGTCATGAATTTGCGAGCAAACCCTAGAAACATGCTCCTGGCAGGAAAATGAAAAAGACCCTAGCAGTTTTGCGTATTTTGTGTTTTTGCCCTCTCGAATTTCTATAGGTGTGAAATTCAGCTGCACACAGGGGCGTGTACTTGGTGTGCGCGCAAGTCTGCCGCGCACGAGAGTCAGCGTACCTTTTTCTCTTTCTCCTTGTCTGTTATCTTTTCCTTATTCCCCCCTCATTTCATATAGACGCACAATACAAAGACAAAAAAAAGTAGTAATAAGTAGTTTCGCAGCTCAGAGGGGCTCCAAGATGGAATGTGGGTTTAGGCGGCGGGTTTGGTGCAGAAGAGAAAAATTGACCACTTGGCTCCGGAAGGTGTCTCTCACACGGGCTGACCAAGGAAATACATAATTAGATCTGTCCTCAATCCCCAGGAACCAGGCAAGCTAATTCTTTCGACAGAGTACTTGTACTCTAGGTACGCTCTGGAACTAGTGGTAGTAGGCCCGGAGTACGCAAAGCAGGGAAGCCGTAGAAATTTAGAGACGAGTGCAGCAGCTCTCCGTAAAGCGGACACTCATTGGGCGACAGATTACGGAGTAATAAACCGTGCAGAATACACAGCCGCCTCCCCCTTTGGGGCGACGAGATCTTCCCCGTTGGCCACTGTACCGTACCAGACGAAGGATACAGTACTTCATAGTACTAGTACAGAATGTGTTATTAATAATGCTTATGTACCGCCACCGAGAACAGTATGCTCGGGGACACTAGCATAGATCATTTGCTCCTGTGAGTACGCACTTCCGTAAAAGATGATACACATCACCCGGTAAGTTATCTAAACTCAAACGAAGATTTTCTTGCTCGGCGACCATGTTCGGAGATTCTCTCCGGTATCTCATTTTGTATCGAAGCTTTATTTGGGAAGAGGGGGGGCGCATGAGCAGTGGCTTGCTGTGCCTGTACGGAATGCAAACGTGGTGATTCTTGGGCACGACAGATTCTAACCCACAGATTCCCGAGCGTGGATCCATGGTTATTATTTGATGCAACCCGGTCCATAGTCCAACCACCATTGGGTCCGTGTAGCTCCGTGTGGCGAGAAAAAGGATGGAACTAATGCGGTCTGGCATTTCTGAAGCATTCCTAAACGAGTTTAGCCTCGGGAAATGGTTCCTGCAACTCTGATAGGCTAAAGACGGCGAGGGACAGGATCGGCCTAATTTCTGGACTGGAACGAGTTGAGAGGGACGTGCTCAAGTGGTATGTGCCTGTAGTATATCGGCACGTTGGACTGCCAAAGGAAAACGAAGGGTCATGCTGTGTGGATCATTCGGTTAATTGTTAGTATTACTTCTTGAACTTTCTCTTTACAACGCTCTTCTCTTGTTGAGCAGTTGGATGAGCTTGATATGTGAGAATTCGAGACTGAATTCGGAGGGAAAAACTTCTCCATTCCGAAAACAGTAGGTCAAGTGATAGCACGTGATGCATATTCAACCAGGACTAGCCCGTCATCTCTACACAATCCCTTATGTTCTACTCCATACTCTGTACTCTATATATTGACTACCTTCTATCAATTTGACCTGTTAGATCTGAACAGAGTCAGTTCGGACAGATAAGGGCTCGGTGGCAACGATCACATTGATGTGCCATCCATACAACTGCGTACATACTAATATGTATGAGCATGAATGGACAGGCTTGCTCTCTATAACCTGGACAGGTGACCCCGTACAGAGACATGTTCCACCACAGGAATTGACTTCAACACATCACTCGGCCGTACCAATATTTAGCATGTAGTGGAACCGGCCAAAGGATCGCAGCTCAAGCCGTGAGAGTGGCATCGATACATCAACTGGCACTGCTACTACGGGTACTTCGTACTATGTCCTACTATTACTAGTACATGCAGATGCATCCCCGATGATCCCTCTGTTCGCTTAGTTTATGAAAACCAAGAACTAACCCATGCACAGAAAAACACACAGAAACATACAGCGCGTCAATTGCGCGTAGGCTGTTTTATGATTATGACTTCGTATTTGCTAGCGGCTATCTTTTTGACCGTGGACCGGGTGCGTTTGTGTCGCGGACATTGGTACAACACTTGCACTAATATGCATTATCCACTGTGGCAAATTCCTGGGTTATCTTCGCTTCAGCGCTCCCGTTCCCACACCGTTTTCTGATAGGGCTCTGGAGGAGTTGCCCCCGTCCCTTTTACTGATTGATCATCGCTGAATCACACTGGTTTTCATTTGCGAGAGCCACCCCAGGCCAGTCTTCTATTTTGCAGACACTCCGTAGCCAGACAGCAATGGTTGATGGATATTGTCCATTGTGGAGATAGCCAATGACTGCGAATCCAATTCTATGACCAATGTCAAGTCCAACCAGGACAGCTAATGATTCATAGAACAAAAAAACCACGATACTTATTACTATATGTGCTTTTGTATGTATTATGACCTACAAAGTAACAACCGCCTACCACCGGTAACCCACTCCAGCCAATTAGACGCCACGGACATGAGTCCCATGGATCACTTGTAATATCATGCTCCCCCAGTCAGAGCAACACGGGGCTTTCTGCCTACTAATCTAACGCACACGTACTCCATAGTCCGTTCTACTACTGCATGGTACAAAGTACGGAACAGCATGTTCCAACACTTCGAGCCATAGGGGATCCAGGGAACTCAGTTCCCATGCACGAGTCTTCCCTCGCAGGATATGTACTACTACTACTACGGAGTACACAGTGCTATGCATATACTCGTACGTGGCGCTGGGGATCCTGTCATGTCCAAGCCAAACCCACAGATGATCGATCAGACCGAGTACAGAATACAGATGAGTAAACGAGACTATTACTCCGTGCGTAATATTGCATTATGTTCCCTGCTTTGTTGGGGATACGGACGATAACCAGTCGCATTACGGAGTAAGTGTTGTTATATGGCATAGCATATCAGCTTCGTGTTCGTTATGGGTGGGGTGGAATGGTAAATTTCTGGAATAATGGGTCAAAGAACGCTTCAAAAGAAGGCACATAATACTTTGTAGTTGTATTTACTACCTGTCCTAATTCCAATGAATCATAATCTCTGCTAAATAGATACAAGAAAAAGAAATAGGCAACTAATTAGCCCAAACCCCAACATAACGCCAGCGGCAAAAAAAAAATCCACCTAGTAAATAGGTCTTCCCTCGTTCCAAGTTCGCGATGCTCCACCACCAGAAGCCTGTTTTTCTGTCTGATGTTGATCATTTTGCCCTTCATTATTGATATTGCCACTGTCCGGTGACACAAGGAACTGCTTATTGCTCTCTCGACGGCCTGAGACGCTGCTGATCCCTCCAATCCATTCCCACACACGTGCAACATCGCCGCCACGACCCTCTCGAACTGCAGCCCGGATATTGGCGTTTCCCTCCACAACATTGCGGACGCGCCGCCAGAGGTCCTCCCGCCTGCGTCCTTGCAGTTCTGATCGCAACACGTCGTCTCGTAGTTGGCCAATAGGGATATACGGTTCACGAGCTGCGCCGCGAGCATGCAAAGCTGCCTGCGTCGCCAATCGATCCAAGGTTGTGCCAACAAGTTCAGGCACCCGAGCCATATCCGAGCGGCGAGCAAGTATCCGAGAACGTATGTAAATAAAGGCACCGACGCAGAGAATTAGAATTGAAAGAGGGAGTCGATAAGCGAGGAGAGAGAGTCGGAGGTGACGGCGGAAGGCACATGTGAGGGGGAGACGTGTGAAGGCTGTAGAGGAGAGGGTGAGAGCACCGGAGGGTCTGTCATTGCGTTGTCACCTCTGTTAGTTCTTTATGTCAGAACTGAGAGAAGAGAAGAAAATTGCGATTCTGACCAAATATAGGCCCTGGAGGGTGAATGGAGAAGGAAAGCGAAGACTTACTGTTGAGTTTTGGCCACGACCTCCTCTTTTCCAATTACTTCGCCCAGAGCTCCCAGCCACAGGTCGTCGAATTCAGTGTCACTCATGCCCTTGCGTCGCCTGTTTCCAATTTCCCGCTTCAGATCGTGCTCGTTAATTTCCGGAGATTTTGCTTCCCTCCCATCTGCCGCCAATTCACCACATTCCCACTTGGCCCTTCGATCACGAAGTTCTTCTACTGCCTTATCCGCAACGGCTTTCACCCGGCGAGCTTTCTCGCTGTCGGGCTCGCATGTTGGGGGAAGAGGGATAAGGCCGCCCAGAGATAAGGGATGAGATGTGAGAATGAAATCATGCTCACAGCGGGCCTCAAAGTTAGGGTAACAGAAAGCATGCGGCGGGCACGGCTCACACTGTGGCTCGAGAACATTGGCCCATTCGGGTACTTTGGTTTCTGCCAACGACCATGTAGGTTTGCCGATTCCGCAGAAACCGATCTCGACCTTCTCCTTACGCCACCAACCAGCAAAGCCACTTAGAAGGGATAAGATAACCACCCATGGGGCAGCCTTGCTTGCCTTGCTCTGTTTGCGTTTCCGACGACTGGGTTGCGTAGGAGCTGCGTACATTCGACCTGCTTGCTCATACTCTAACGCCAGTTGCTCCTCAGGTGTAAACTCTTCGCCCGCATCAAAGTCGCTCTCATCATTGTAACCCTCCTCTTCAGGTTCTTCCTGGTATGGTTCCAAACGAGGAGCCGAGACCTTGAATGGTGACCTAGTAGAAGCAAAAGACTCGTCTTCCTGTTTGATGGGCGTCTCTGATTTACGTGCACGTAGACCATCCTTGGAAGGACTTTCCGACACTCGAGACTTACTCTTTCGACTCGCACTCCGTAGTTTCTGCTGCTCCCAAGTAGCAGGAGAGCTTCCACTCTGGAATGGGTTATCATATGTGAAGATGCCATGATCGACTGGCTCGGGCTTTATAGATGGCTGACGGGGCATAGGGAGTTCTGGTTCGGTCGAGGGGGTCATTTCACTTCTCCGTAGCTTTTTAACAGTAGACTGTCGGGGAGTGGCCATATCCTTCCTGGCGACCGGTGTTGCAACACCCTCATCGTTTCTGTCCGTGCGGTGAGAAGTTCTACTCTGGGATCGTGCTACAGACCGCCTCGAAGCAGTCGCTGGTGTAGCTGGAATATTATGCTCATCCACATCTGCCGTAGACGCTCTTGTACCGCGCGTCGACCGGGCCCGTCGCGCACCGGTCGTCGACACACTCGAAGGCGTAGGTGGGGGAGGCATGGAATCCCTATCCGCACCCTCGTGATAATCCTGATAACCATCGAACGAACTAGCGACGGATGACGCTCGGCTTCCCATATCCGTTATTCCATCACTCGTCCTCTTCACCCGTTCGCGATCTCGAATTAGTTTCTTTGCCTGGGGCAGGACCTCGTCCTCCAGGATGCGAATAAGCTGCGACTTCTTCGCTGAGGCCGGATAGGAGACATCGTGATTGACGAGAATCGCTCGAAGACGGGGAACAGTTAAGGTATTGAGGTCGAAATCTGGGGAGAGGTAATCCATAGAGTCTGCCATGGTGGGTTATGTCGATATCCACCAACGAAACAGAAAGAGGGGAAAAAAAGTGATGCAATCACTGCAGAAGCGCTCTCGAGACGCAAGCTTGCCGCTTTATGATATCCAGAACGTCGCGGATCCGATTTCGAAATGGTATCGCCAGAGGGTTAAAAAAAGGTTGTTTCGACAATAAACCTGTCTATTCTGGACGCAAGAACACGTTGAGCTGGTATCCAGGGCAACGGCATAAGCGGGGCCTGTGGAGGAAGAACGAACCGGAACGTTGCGGCTCTGCGATTTTCCTCATTTGGAAGAAGCAGGCCAGGCTCTTTTCTATTTAAACCGAGAGATACTTCAAATTTTGTGGATTAACGTAGATAGATGGAAGGAGGGGAAGACAAAAAGGAGGCGACCTGAAAGACGCCAGAATCACAAACAAATCTCAGCATTATGTGTAATCACGTGACATAATGTGCCACATACAGACTCCACAGCATACTACACAGCCACAAGTACTGGGATGCTCTGTCCGCAGTAAATAACTCCCATTTATGCAAGATCCTCAAGATGCTAGAAGAACATGAGCGCATCCTGGACGGAGGCAAACTAAATACAAATCATGCAGGTCAAATATAAAACAATCAAAACCCGTCAAAGCTCCTATCCATGCTCCTGAAAACACTCCTGAAAACGCTCCACAATCCCTCGAGACGCCACACAACTGGAGTAACCAAGAAACGAGGGGAAAAAAAAAAAAATAAATAGTCAAAAGAAGACAATGAAAGAAAGTAAGCGAGAAGAACAACAGTTCAAGAAGATGGAGATGTACATCGGGAAAGATAGTGAAGATGGGATTCCACGGTAGATTCACCTTCGATCATGGAGCAAGTTGAAAGTACGATGATGAGCCGGAACTTGAGCCATCCTCGTTGCTGGAGTCTTCGTCTCTACCGGCCATACCAGCAGCACCGATAGCTAGTTGCTCTTTGAGGGCCCGATATTCTGCAAGTTGCGTTTGCAATTGCTGCATCACTTCACTAATTGGCGTAGCATGGTCTTCCAGCCGGTCGCCAGGCTTGAAGGGCTGCATCATATGTCGCATCGCAAGTGTGTTGATCGCGACCTGGGGAATGTTAGAAACGTAGGGCCTCAAGAGAGAACTGTCGAACAGAGATCGTAACTTACCTCGATACGGATCACCTGGTGCTCAATCAAGCCAACAACGGCCGAGTCAGCAAGCTCGCCTCCATGGTTTTTTACTACATTGTATAGCGCCGAGTTTGGCTCCTTGAGCCGCGTGTCTTGACTTTCCAAAGCACCACACAATCGTTCCAATCGGAGGGTGATTTCCCAGAGTCGCCAAATAAGATCGGTCTGGATCTCCAGCTGCGAATGCTTGCTGATGGTGGTCGGGGCCCTTTCTTTGGCTGCTTGCTCTTCCAACGAGGTCAGTCGTCCAGAGAGTGCATGGGGATAGATCAGATAGAGTGGCTCCGGATTTTCTAGGCCTTTCAGTTTCTGTTCACCCTGGTCTTTGATCACAAATCCCTGGCTATTGAGCTGTTGCAACTCGCGACGGATACTATACCCAAGGTTATCCATGGCATAGTTCTCCTCGGAGCCGGTCGAAGCAGCCCGCTCACTGTCTGCAAATACCTCCAGATTACGCTGGATATCGCCCATGAAGTCCGATGATACAAAGATTTGGCCTCCATCAGCCACGGCCGAGATACGGGATGCACGGTTCACCATAGGACCGAAATAGTCCATGCGATTCGTGACAGGATCCTTCTCGGAGACGGGCTCTCCCCAGTGAATACCCATTCGGACAGATAACCCACGGAAGATGATATTGTTCTCCGTGTCATACTGCACTTGGCATTGAGGTTGTTCCATAATTTCGGTGGGCCATTCTGCCTCTAGTAGTTGATTTTGACAATTGAAACACCAGAGCAAAGCGGCAGTTGTGGTGGCAAAGGCCACCATGAAGGCGTCACCTTCGGTTTTGACCTCATAGCCACCGATGATCCCGAGCTGTCTTCGCAGGATGTCGTTATGGATTTGAATCGCCGAGCGCATAGCATCCGGACAAGTCTCCCAGAGACCGGTGGACTTCTTGATATCCGTGAATATAATGGCCAGTTCACCGGTAGGGGCGTCCACGTAGTCAAAACGGGCAAGCCTAGAATCACCTGGCATATCGCGTGGTTTCTTGGTCCGCTTTGTGCTTGGGATGATTTGCTCTTCGGGGAAAGAGGATGGCCCCATAGAGAAGCCTCTGAATTTGTATCGCTCCCGTTTCTTCAGATCGCTAACTCCGAGGATCATCACCATCAGTTTGTTGCTAGCCCCAAAGGAGACAGCTAGGTCCCGGATCTTTTGAGCAGCGACCATCAAGTCACTTCGCTCCGCCCTGGTAACATCGACGACTACATCGGGAGTGACATAATCCCACAATTCCTTCGAGGCTAATATAATCATCTCATCCTGTTCTGTCAAAGTGACATGCTGGGTGTATGGAGCCGCAATTACCGCAGGCATCAGCTGGAAATAACCAAACGCTCTTGACACTGGAAGCGTGTCATTAAGCCGGCCATTGCGAGAGACAAATCCTCCGGCAGCACGAATCCTCGCCCTTTCCTGCGCTTCGGCGGGATCATGTGTGCGCGTCAAATATCTCATGGAGCCATCTGACTTGACAAGAATCGCCTGGGCATCTCCAACGTTTGCAATATACAAGTCCATGTTGTTCAAATACATGACGGTTGCCACGCCACCAGCTTGAATGTCGTCTTGGTTGAGGAGCTTGGTCGTAGGCGTACCCCGGCGGTATTGTCGAATGGCATGGTCGTCTAGAGACTTATAAGCTGCGATAGCCATATCCTTGTTCAACGCCAAAAATGTGCGCCTCAAAGCATCTAGTGGGGTTTCTTTCTCCTCAGTCCTCATCTTTCTCAGTTGGGAAGAAAATGTTGATGTGAAGTTTTCATGAAGAAATTTGGCAATCTTGGAGCCGCCAGTTGATTGGATTTGGCCGTCAAACATGCCAACCAACGTTTCCACATTATCCGGTTTAAGACGCGGGACCATCATATCAATGATGGAAAGATGTTCAGTTTTACCCAGTGTGTCGGCCATACCATAGGCAAGCGAGCCGGCCAATGACGCCGAGGTTCTTACACGACGATCTTCATTCTCCTCTGGGATGGTGGGTGTGGTGAGGGTAACATCCATCAGACCTAAGACGCGAAGATGGGTAAGCGAATTGAAATCGGTTAAATCGGTGGCATTGGCAGCCGGGGGTCCCAATGAAGCGATATTTGGCTTGATCTCAAGTCGCTTGTTGCCGGAGAAATTGAGATACCTGAGGTTCCGATTCCAGTTCCAATTCCAGTCATAGGGCCAGTTGGACACATTATACTTCAAGGCATTGCTGCCGACATCAAGACTCGCGAGCTTGCTGACTTTGCAGAGTTCGGCGGGGAGTACCTGAAATCGATTTGCATTGATGTGGAGTATCTTCAAGTTACTCCCTTCCTCCAGATCATCCGACGGGAGCGAGGTCAATTCATTGCCCGAAAGGTACAGTTCTGTGATCAACGGCCAACGTTTGAGCAACCCCTGGGGCAATTCGGTCAATTCATTATAGGAGATATTGACCACGCGCAATTCGGGAATCAGCGACAATTCGCGGAAAATATCATCCTCCAATCGGTTATCCGCCAGATATAGATGCCTGAGAGACCCGGCAAATGTGGTCGCTACATGTTGTGAGAAATTAGAATCTTTCCGCGAAAAAGCACTACCATCGGCAGCGGACCGGGCAGTCGACACTTTTCTTGCCCCTTGGCCTGACGATGATGCCACAGATGGCTTCCGATAACCACTGGCAGGTGAGCCTCCTGAGCTCGCGGCACCAGATGTCTGACTGGGTCTGCGTTCTTCATTCTCTTCAACCGTTCCCAGTTCTTCATAGTTCCGGGTTTCCGTCGTGGTCCCAGGCGTACCAGCAGGTTCACCAGGAAGCTGTGGTGGAGAGCTACCATGCTTCGGGAAAGTTTCTAGCACATTCGACGATACATTGAGAGTTTCCAGTTTGGCACAATGCCAGAGCTCCCTGGGCAGCCTGCTGAGATTGCATTCTCTGAGGTTGAGATATTTGAGTTCCGTAAGGCAGCCTATAGTTACCGGCAGCGCAGCAAGCGGGTTCTTGATCATGCTAAAATGCTCTAACCGACGGAGCTTGCCGATATTTGATGGCATGGAGACAAAGTGGTTTTTATCCAGAACCAGTTTTGTCAGACTTGGCACATTGTCAAATAATGAATCCCGGAATTGAACAAGCTTGGCGGATGCTATGTTGAGCGTCGTGAGTGTCGGCATAGGCGCATCAATATCAAATTGGGTCATCGGGCAATGGTCCAAGAACAAAGAACGCAGTTTGGGAAACGATCCTCTGAATCTTGAAATCGCATTGTGACCGGCAAACAGCTGCTCGAGGCGCGGAAGAAGCGAAAGATTGTCAATGTTGTTAATTGCATTGAAGCGCGCATCGATCTCTCTTAGATTCTCCAGATCCTTGAATGTCTCGTCGAGAGGCCCACTGAGCATGTTGTTTGTCATCCAAAGTCGTTCCAGCGCACGCAGTTTGCCAATGTTGGGAATACTGGCGATATTATTGAAACTAATGTCGAGATTGACCAGGCTCTTCAGATTGCAGAGGAAACTGGGAAACTCCTGGAAGCTGTTGGAGGATATGTTCAGACTGCGCAAGGATGGGAAGTTCCCAAAGTAGCTAGGCAACTCTGTCAACTTGTTATTGGACAATTTGATGCTAACAAGACCGTGTAACCGGTCAAGATTAGCATGGCTCAGTTCCTCTAGGCAGTTGTTCGACACGTCCAAGTAAGTCAGTCGACTCGCCAAACTGAAACTTGTTGGAAGACGCAACGCCTCATTTCCCATAAATTTTACCTCTCGTAGGTTGACACAACTTTGAATAAAGTCCTTGGGGACATCTAGAGAAAGGTTTCTCGAAAGATTCAACGTGATGATTTCAGAGGCCTTTTTGTATAGAGTAATGGGAATGGTGACAAGACTGCGGCCCTGCAGATCGACATGGCTGAATTTCTGCATCTTGTTAAATCCCGGATCACCTTCGAGACTACTATAGCCGCTCAATTTGGTGGGAAGGAATATAAAGCGACAGATATAGCTGTGATCTTCACGTCCGATATCCTCGATACGGTCTTTCTCCATGTAGCCCACCTGCTCCAGCATCCGCTTTTGCATGCGAATTGGCCGTTCAGTATGATCCAACTGCCTGGAGAGATCGTGTTTCCGCATCACGATCTCATAATTGTTCAGGTGATCTTGAAGAAATGATTTGCGGCCCAACATTAGAAGGATATCCGCGACAGTTGAATCCAGACCGGCTGACAGGGTGGCAAAAGTTAAGTCAATCCGAAAAACGCGAAGGAAATACGGCCTGCCGCTTCCATCGGAAGCGGTGCGCGCTGCTTCGTTGGCTATCTTTGGCAGTCGCGCAGAGAGATCCTCGTTGTGCTTTTTCACCTGCCAACTCTCAGGGGCATCCCAATTTCCTGGGGGCATCGGCCCTTTCTTATCATCCGGCTGCGCAGCCGTCTCATCAAATCCTCGACTTTGACCTCCTCGAGTCGCTACAATTCCCTCCATATGATCGAGATCCGTATCGAGAGGCCATACACCTGGTTCGTCCGCATTCCCTGGCTCATTGCGACGGTTACGAAGCTTGGAACCTTTAGCATCCTCAAGACTTCCTTGTCTCCCACGTCTAACGGGGGATTGGTCACGGCGCGCCGATTTCGACGATTTCGACTGATCTTGGACCGCCTTGGAGGAACCCGGAAGATGTTTGAGAGGACCATGCCCTTTGGGAAACCGAATTTTACCCAACAGGGACCGCTTGGTACCAGAAGGTGCACCGGGAGAATTCTGACCTTGCTCACGTGAATGGGTGCTTTGAACGCTAGGCGTCGGGCTGGCAGGACGACCGCCGAGGGTAGTCGTTGAGTTCATAGCAGGGGACATGCCACCTTCTGCAAAGGGGCGAAGCCCAATAGAAGAATCATCCTGTCCAGTTGCCGGGCGAGCCGGATATCCTGAAAGTTCGCCAGCTGATGTGGGCTTCTCTTCCTTGCTGCGGGTGTGGCGATGCGTAGGGAAAGGTCTCCGAGCTGGATCCCTTTGCGCTCCGCGACGATTACGATCTGCAATGATAGGAGTGTCACGTACAGGTGCATCTCCATACTGTGGAACATCCTGACAAATACACCCGGTTAGACAAAAGTGCAAATAATAGAGGGGGAAAAGATCGATTGCCAAGCACTTACGCCCAGATTCTGGTAATCCCAGGGAGTTATATCACTGGAAGGAAGAGCTGGGAGGGGTGTCAATGGGCGCGACGGATTATTGGTGTCAGAGATGTGTCGTGATCCATCCGAGTTTGCTCGCTCACGTGCTCTTGCTTGGTCAAGGGGCCCGAGTCTGGTATTTTTGCTATAGAGACTGGTTTCGTCCGATTCCGGTTTTTGATCACGCGACCCAAGATATTCATCACCAAAGAAGCCCTGTAGTTTTTTTCGAAATTTACTGCCGCTCGACTTGGAGCCCTGGCTACTGATCGTGGTAGCACTAGCTGCAGAAGGTCTCCGGTGATCCCTACCGTAATCCAGCTCGAACGAATCACTCCCGTAGGGCCGGCCTTGACCTGTCCGAAAAGTGGTAGAGGAGGGTGACGCCTCCTGTTCGGAGAGATCGTTGTAGAATGTCCCAGGGCCATCGGTGGGCCCCATTTTTGGGGACGAAGACCATGGAGAGACCGGCTCCTGACTAAAGTAGTCTGTCTGATTATTGGGATTCAAAGAGGGCGGTCGTGAACCGGAGCTGGAAGACGGAGGAGGGCCAGGGTCGTCCGATCCTAACACGGCCAATGCTTTTCTATGACTCCCAAACGTAGGCGGTTTCCGTTGCTCTGCGGGGTTATCCGAAGATCCCAAGGAGAACATGGATGTATAAAACTCAGGCGGAACGCCGAGGTTGGGTGGGCGACCTTGTGCATTAGAACTGGCATCAGTTAGCACTTGCCCAGAAAGGTCCAGTACCATTTGGTGCAAGCCAATTGTAGCTTGTTACGTATCAAAGAAAGCAGAGGCAAGCAACCGTAATGCTAGACAAGCCAGGGAATAAAGCTCTATGTCGACGCGCAAAGACTGTAGCGATATCTTTACACCTGACAGGAGGGAAGGGTGAGAGAATCGAGCTGCATTTCCATGGCACCAAACGCTGCTTTTAACGCAGATGTAGTTCATGCGATGCTCCAAGCATCAAGAATACAAGCAGAGCAAGAGAGCCGGGCACAAAAAAAAAAAAAAAAAAAAAAAAAAAAAAAAAGGTAAGGTCCGTACTTATCCATTTTCGCATTTCCAGGAAACGAAGGCGCGTTGCGACCGTTCGACGTGGTAGGATCCGTATTTGAGCGATAGTTGTTCTGGTTATCTCTAACGGTGTCCCTAGAAGCCCAACTACCGGTATCTGAACCTGTAGAGCCATTTCTACTCTCGAAAGGCTGGCGCCCCTGTGAAGCCATGCTTAAGACCCTTGTCGGTTTCCTCCACGGCGCAATCAGCTGGCAACCGGTTGTCACAGCAATCACGGAAACCTATCACAACCCACCATCAATGACGCCGACAAACGACACGTCGAGGGGCAATCTGATTTTGCTTCTTTGATGCTGCGTCGTGTTCGCGTTGGAGGTGGGGAGATCGCGAAATCGAAATCGGCTCTTTTGGGGGAAAGAACGAAGCTGGAAGGAAGTTTTGTGATAGGTCTAAGCGGAAAGAACGTATATTGCTGATAGAAGAGGAATGGAAGGGGAGGAGGGGAAAGGATGCCACGTTCAAGGTGAAAGGAGGTCCGGTCGAGTTTCTGAGTTCAGCACACTATCGAGACAAGGTACGTTAAGAATGAGGATAGATCATGGAATTCGTGAAAGGTGTGTAATGATGATCAAACTTCGTAGCGAATATATATCAGGTATAGCCGTAATAGTGAAAGTAAGTGGTGGTGGTGGTAGTAGTAGTAGTAGTAGTACCGGTGGTGTCGGTGGTGGTAGTAGTACTCCGTAGTGATGGTACTAAAAGTGCTCCGTAGCGTAGTATGCACAAGAACGAATATTATTGGAAGGCACGGGGCTTAGCGTTCGGGCGCGACGGGTAGAGGGAGACAAGCCGTAAAACGGGCTTTAACAAAGCTGTTTCTGTCTATCTCTTTCTCTTTTGTCTCTCTCAGCTCTGGCGGAGGGGGGAGGTACAAAACATTCAGGAAACGTCATCGCACATTGTGGGCAGAGACCTGCTGAATGGAGGGGAAGGAGGCAAACGAAGACAACGGGGGGAGAAGAACTGAAGAGGGAGGGATGCTCTTGCTGAAAGGAGAAGAAGAGAAAAGGTGATGGATAATGGTAAGAGATAGGAGAATGAATATTGATTAAAGAAACCGAGACAAGCGAGAGAGAGAAGATGTGTGTGTGAGAGGGAGATTGGAGGGTGAGGAGAAAGACGGAGCCGCAAGAGAGGATTACCAGATTGGGTAGTGGAGTCAGCCTCAGTACTCTACGTCTCTGTGTGATTACTCCGTACATTCTCCGTTAAGTGCAGACTATTAAAAAAGGATTCGAGATGATCCAGCTGATCATTGCAAAGAACAGAACTCATTGCATGCTACTCCGTATCAGTAGTATGTACTCTTACATATTCCTCCTGCCCGAGGATTGACACGATGATCCGTGACGCTGTCTGTGCTTTCTCCTATTGCTACAGCTACTACGGAGTATTCGTGCTACGGCTTCTTTAACGACAGAGGCAGACAATGCTAATTCCACCCGATACGATCCTCGAGGCTAGCTGACAGTTGGCCCGTCCTTCATCCCGCACCTCATTAACGTCTTCCCCTCTTCTCTGACCTTGATTGACTGGTCGAACATGGTGGGATGTGTGCATAGACAGTATCATATACAGTACTCCGTGTGGGGTACGAGTTTCTCTGTATGGGGTACGATATTGGATGATTGAGAGAGGTCCCTCCCATATGATACAGATCCGAGACGTTTTCTTGTTCACGGCCGGAGGTTGTTTGAGACGATGATCAAGGTAGATGAAACACGCCGGGAGATGAACCTCCCAATAGTGGCATTTAGAGCATTGTTATTATTATGGCAAAGGACGGTGATCCATGACGCAGATGATAATCCCAGTCCATTCATTCAACAATAATCACCATGTTATCTGGGTATGAACACAGACCCAATCGCCGTTTGTCCGCCGCCAACCGCGGAACCGCCCGAGTCATGATATCACGACCGTACCCAGATGAGATATCCCTTTTGCACGTGGCTGACCGGATGTAACCAACCGGCGGTTGTACAGATGACAATAGTGCATTGTCTCCAGCTCGTCATTCAATATATACTACTTCGTGTGTAGGTGTGCTGAGGTACTCCGTATCTTCAACCTATACGAAAAGAATGTCAACGCCGGAGTGGAGCAATCTGAAATGGGCGATCAAACTGGCGTAAAAGGTTATTGATCTCTTTCTCTTTTACCAATGTCTGCGACAACCTCCACAAGAGAGGAGGCTTACATATGTTTGAATGCAATACGAAGTACGGAGCACTCCGTAGACTAAGGTCTGTGCTATAAAAAAATCCAATAAAAGAGGAGGCTGGGAATGGGCCATGGCGGTGACGAGAAACTAGTCTCAGTGACCGACCGACAGAGTATAGAAGTAAATGCAAAGGCCCAACAAGTACCAATATTCAAGCTTATAGAAACCTATAGAGAACAAGAATGGATACATTGTTCCACTTGGTCCTTTCCTTGAAACCAAGTCGATGCACAATATGTTACTCGTGCAGAAACCACGTTCAAGACCACCTGGGACATGGTGTCACCCCGTCACCCCTTCCTAATCAACCCTGGAAATAAACATCTTTATAGCTACGGAGTACTCTGTACATACATAGTACAGGCTATTAGCAGCGATAAGGAGTACTATGCACAACTTGATCTTATCACGTGGTATGGAACTAGACTAGATCTGGCGTAGCTTATTGTAATGACCAATAAAACGTCCTATCATGGATTAGTTTAGTACATGTCATTGGTTCTCGGTAGCCCCACAGAAGCTGTGGCCCACCAGAAAGTTACCGCAACGGGAAGGCACAACTATTGACCGTATCAGGAAATTGGGGAGGCTGGTGATGGCCTCGGGAAGGATCGAGTCATACCGGCGCCTTCTCTCTGTGGCCACAGCTGAGCGTGCCTTCCTCTTTCTGCTGTCAATCCAGACCTCTGCGTCTGTCGTTAAAAGCTTTTCCTCTTCTCTTCCTCCATCGTCCTTCTTCCTCCCTCTCATCTCTCTCTCCAACCACCGATTTTCCATCTGTTCCTGCATTTTGCATTTGCAAATAGCATATCCTCTACTTTAGTGTCTTTTGGCTCTTGAATCTTGCATCTCTAATTCCAACCGCATACCCGAGTCACTAGGTCATCGCCATCATGAGGCTCCCTCTCATTGGTGTGACAATCAGCCTTCTCTCATACTCCGCGGGGGTTGCTGCTCAGACCTTTACGGACTGCAATCCACTCGAGAAGAGTAAGTCCCCCGTCCAAAGAAAGTGGCTAAACGATTATCTGCTAATCAAACTGTCTCTTAGCCTGTCCCCCCAAGCCAGCGTTCGGACGGTCCGCTACCTTCGATTTCACCGACGGTCACTCTGACGAATTCGCCGACGTGGGTACGCCCAACTACGACTCCAATGGTGCTGGCTTTACTGTGGCCAAGCAGGGTGATGCCCCGTTAATCCAGTCCAAGTGGTATATTATGTTTGGTCGGGTTGAAGCAGTGATCAAGACTGCTCCCGGAACGGGCATTGTCAGCAGTGCCGTTTTGCAATCGGACGATTTGGACGAGATTGATTGGGAATGGCTTGGAGTCAACGATCTCTATGTGCAGACCAACTACTTCGGCAAGGGAAACACTGGTAGCTACAACCGTGGAGCCACCCACGACAACCGGAACAACCACGACGAATTTCACACCTACACCATCGACTGGACGAGCAAGCAGATCATCTGGCAAATCGATGGTCAGACTGTTCGTTCTCTTACTCCGGACGATGCTCCCGACGACCAGTACCCTCAGTCACCCATGATGGTCAAGATCGGAGTCTGGGCTGGCGGTGACCCTAACAACGCTGACGGCACAATTCGTGAGTTCACCCTTGCTTTTGCTGTACCCATAAGCCTTTGTCTAACTGCCATGGCTTTACAGAATGGGCTGGCGGCGAGACGGACTATAGCGCTGGTCCTTACACCATGTACCTCAAGTCACTCAAGGTGACTGACTATTCCACCGGGAGCTCGTACGCTTACGGTGACAAGAGCGGCTCGTGGGAGTCCATTGTCGCCGAAGGAGGCCAGGTCGAAGGCAACAGTGCCGCGCCTCAATCCACCGTGGCTGCTCCCCCCGTGACTTCAACTGTCGAAAACATCCCTATTCCCTGGAGTGGAACGCACCGTGAAACGTCGAGCTTTGTGACTCCGAGCATCTGGCCTTGGGTTCCTACCCCGACCACACTGGTTTCTTCGACCTCGGAATCGACGTCGCTGCCTAGCGGTTGGACCTTCTCAGGATCCGGATCTGTCCAGCCGCCCAGCACGTCTTCTGTGAGTGAGCACTTCCCCAGTCCCTGCGTTTTCCTGAACGTGCCAGATTTAGCTGACAATGATCACTAGTCTTTGGTCCGGTCTACCTCTGCTTCGTCGCTCTCCTCGCCGGTGCCGCTTTCCCCCTCTGGTACTGAGGTACAGTCGAGCAGCGTGTCATCGGCGGCTTCCAGCACTACCAGTTCGACCAGTTCGACCGGCACTATCGGTTCTACCAACCCTATCAGCTCTATTATCTCTACCGGCCTCACCAGTCCTATCAGTTCTCGCCCTATGACTAGTCACTCGATCTCTCTTACCTCTTCGTCTTCGTCCAATACGTCCAAGTCCAAAGCAACTGCAACGGCTAATGACAGCAACGAACACCCGGACCATGGCCACCCATCATATACTGGACCTGTGCATGTCGCTCCTACTGTTGGCGCTTCGAGTAATACGGTCAGGATTTCTGCTCTTAGTGTTGTCTGCGCGCTATTTGGTAATGCCCTTGCGATGTTCTGAGCTCTCCATAATGACAACCTGGACATGAGTTCATGATTGAAAAAACGATGGAATGACTATAAACGAGGATTATGGCACATGTTTTTTTGTTGTTCTTTTACGGTCTATATTCTTTATGGGTAGCATTTGTTTTTGGCATCGGTTTGTGTTTTCTTGTATCATTGGCGTTTCCCCGTGGTTTTCAATCTTCCCGCTGTATAAATTACGACTCTCTTTATTAATGATAATCCTTGTATCCTGAAGTACCTCGACTGTGGCATTACCTGAAAAGAGTAGACAACTCGATCACTTAGGACTAATGAGCCCTGCTGCCTTCTCCCAATTTATTGCCGGTTTTTTTTTTTTTTTTTTTTTTTTTTTTTTTTTTTTTTTTTTTTTTTTTTTTTTTTTTTTTTTTAATCCTCCAGCGTCAGTTTCATCCACTTTAATTCACCTTTATCAAATCCCAAGAACTTCAAGCCAAAAACGTCATAGTTGCTGTATGGAACCGTCTGGCAGGAAATGCATCCCGTCTAGGTGGTGACTATCGGGAATCGCGTTCCAGGACATTGACCTCAGCATGAAGTTTCACTCCTAGTAATTCCCCAGTAATCTTCCTGAACCAAGAAACTTTGTGAGTCGAGTTTAAATTATCTCAGGACTGAGTTCTACAGCAGGATTTCCTCCTTTTACCACTCCGGGGATTTCTCACAAGCGCACGTCTCTTCCTCATTTTCATTAATCACCATGGTCCGTAACATATCAGCTCGAGTCTTTCTGATCCGTCATGGTGAAACATCTTGGTCTGTTGGCGGCAAGCACGCGAGCTTTACGGATGTGCCCATGTCCAGAGAAGGCGAGCGTCAGGTTGAAGAGACTCGAGATTGCTACATAGGAAGAAACAAACTGATTGATCCAGAGAACGTGGTCAGGATGCAAGTGTTCCTAGCTCTGCCTGTTGGGAACCGTTGCTAATTGAATCGGGTTTTCTTTATAGCTACGTATGCCCACAGCAACGAACCAAACGGACTGTCGAGATCCTTGAGCTGGGCGTCCAGAGTCAACAAAACTTTCTCGACCGGGATGATCAAAGCAAGACAGTTAGCCCACTGACGGGATCTCAAGGCGCCTCCTCAGAGCCTATGATCCAGGCTACGTCGTGGCTCAATGAATGGAACTACGGGGAGTACGAAGGACTGTCACTGGCAGAGATCTCTGCGCGTCGACCTCAGAGTCCGGACTGGGTTATCTGGAAAGATGGCTGTCCGGGAGGGGAGTTCGTCATCACTTATTCCATTCTCCCTCGCTCTTTTCAACCCATGTTAATATAATATGTGAACGCATAGGGCCCCCGAACAAATCACAACCCGCCTAGACGAACTCATAGCAGAGATCCGCCAGAACATCGAGAAGAGCGTGACCGAATGGCCCGGCGGACTGCAAATTTCCCACGCGACGCGATCGGCCCGTGATATTGTCTGTGTTGGTCATGGGCATATTCTGGCTGCGCTGGCCTTGCGATGGGTGGGTATGCCGTTGGATCATGGTATGAGGTTGTTGATGGAGCCATCGAGTGTGGCTGTTTTGTCGTATGTTTCTTTGCACATTTTTGCGACAGGGAACTTGATGTGCTGACTTGTGGTAGATTTGAGAACGATGACTTGGGTAGACCTGCTATTTCATTGGGACGGAGGATGATGAGATAGGGTGCTTCTAGGAGAAGGAGCAAAATGGAGTATGCGGTCTAGGTAGGAGATGGAGACTGATAGGCAAGACAGGTTTAGACCAGTCAATTAGGACTCATTATCCGTCCTATTAGCATTGAGCTTGTAGTAATTAAAGATCAAAAGTAGTCACAATGCTATCATTTACCCTTATAATGGAAATATACATGCAGCTATAATAATGTGTCGTACAGTCACGTGTTGGTGTAACATATTTAACTCATATATAGGACAAAACGACCAACATTAACCATTTTTCTCCAAAAGATTCCCCTCCCCATCCCTCACAAAGACACAATTCATCTCCGACCCGGGACTAAGCGTAACCTCAAATTCCAACAACGGATCCTCCACTCTATCCCCCACACTAACCGGCATCGTCTGAATCCTCTCAAACGCTTGCAAAATCCTCACAAGCGTATATCCCATCTCAATCGTCGCAAACTGCTGCCCAATACAAATCCGCGGTCCTCCATTGAACGGGATGAAATGCCACGGCTTCGGCTGCCACCCAGACACCCACCGCTCGGGAATCCATTTACCAGGATCGAAATAGTTGGGTGAGCCGGGCTGATCGTAGTGCCGCGGATCACGCTGCATGATGAGCGTTGAGTAGACAACACGCGTGCCGGCGCGGATGCCAACGGGGGCGAGGCCGTCCTTCCCACCGCCGTGTGGAAGGGTCGTGTCGCGGAGGGAGTAGCGGACATTGAAGGGCACGACGGGGTAGAAGCGCATTGTCTCGTTGATCACGGCGTTTAGGAACTTCATCTCCTTTAGGTCTGCGTATGAGGGTTTTTGTCCGTTAGCGCCTAAGTCCAGGCGCAACCCGATCTCCTCGCGCAGTCTGTGGACGATGTGAGGGTTGCGGCCTAGTTCGAAGAGGATGAAGGATAGTGTGCCGGCGGTTGTGTCGCGGCCGGCGAGGAGGACGGCAACGAGTTGGTCGCGCAGGACGCGAGGGTCGCGGGTGAAGCGGGCGAGGGCGTGGAGGAAGGTTTCTTTCGTCGAGAGCTTCTGGTCGAGTTCGGTGGTGGAGAGGGACAGGGCATGAGTGATGTAGGGCTGAATGAATTCATCCATGATCTTGAGTTGTTCGCGGAATTCTTTGCGCGAGAGGATGAAGTTGAAGGAGCAGCAGCGTTTGTTAGGATAACTTATTCAGATTACTTTTGGCAGAGACTCACCCCAGTCGAAACAGTTGGGCTTGACGGCGTTGCACATATCGAAACGCTTCTGCAAAGGCAGCTTGCGGGTTCTGAAGGCTTTCTGTGCCATGGCCTAGGAGGTAATCCGTCGCTGCATCTAGGGTGTATCGATAGAATAGCTGGGCAACGTCAACGACCTTACTAGCCCCCGGCGCACCACCCCCAGCCAGCAACGGAATAAGATGCTGGACATGTTTCTCAAATATCTCTGTATCGACAATCCGGTCCCTCGTGAACATGGGTCGAATAAGCTGTCTCGAACGCGACCACATGTCCCCATCGGTAACGAAGATACTATCCCCCAGGAACTCTCTCCACTCTTCATGGAACGACTCGCCCTTTCCAAAGTCCCCGAATTGGAGGGTCAGCATGGCTTTGATGTTCTCCGGGTCTGTCGTTATGACTATCCGATTCGAGATACCCGCATCTATCTCGGCGGTTTGTGCGTGGTCGACTTGGTACGTTTCGCTGGCGACTTTGATCGCGTTGCTCCAGTATTCGACATCCTTGTAGGCTTTGTTTGCTTTGATGGATTTGACGATGAAGTCGATTGCTGGCCTTGTCAGTGTCTTTCCGTTGAAGATATGGACTGCCGGACATACCGTATGGAATGCGAAACGGGATTCGGGGGGCTCTAGTTCCTATGCGCGCGATCTCAGCAGCGACCTGTGCTTTGCGAAGCAGACAGGCGAGAAAGAAGAGTCCTACAATGTAGAGGGACGCCTTTGCGGGCGTCAGATCATGCAAGAGATTCTCGAGCATGTTGGCGTGAGTCTGCATGGACTATCAGCAACAATCAATATTGTCAGAGCGCCCATACAATAGACATACAGAACAACTGCGGTGAAACACACAGACACCACTATGCAAGATCAAGAATAAAATCCATTCAAAACAGAACAGGTCCAGGGGGGTGTCTTTCTTTATGCCGGATGCGATGCGATACGATGTGCATGTTCTTTTGTTTCTTCCTCGGCGAAGCAGAACCCCTCAGTTCGAAGGTCGACAATCCGAGGCTAGCTTGGAAATTGACTCTGATTTGATGGGGTTGTTCCAGCATCTGCCAGTGGGATCCATTGCATTTTTATTGTTCTTTCCGGGGCTGGTGACGGTGGGTGGGTATAGCTACGTCGAGGCCATTATTTGCAGGTGCTTTTGCGTTACGGGCACTGGTCTGGTGGTCGTTTGGGTTGGCTATGGCTATATTTATTGCCGCATTATTTCCCCGTGCTGTCAAGGCTTGACCATGGTATCTGTTATGGAGGTTATTGCCGGACACCACGGAAGATGTTCTTACTTCCTGCTTCTGTATATACTGGGAAGGCTACTATTGTCTCATGCTTCCTTCAACGCATACCGGTGGCAACGTACTTTTGTCTTAACATAGCATCTTATGTCGATCTACAGACTCTAAAATACGATTATCTATCGACTGAATTCTACTCTGTGCGCACTTTTGAGAAGACTCCTGCATGAAGAGGCAATGTTTGCATAATTTGCATCACTTTCTGCAGCCACTAACTAGCCACACCACGTGACAATACACTTCTTGGCGTTCTTCAGCGTTCAGTTTCATCATCGCCCAAAGGGACCAAGAAAAGAACTATCATTTCCCTCTTTCACCACCTAATTCCTTCTTCGTACCGATAGAAACCCCATCTCAACCTATCGCTTCTACCGAAGATTTTTCTCGCGACCGGAGAATTAAAACCTATCTGCTCGAATCGGTCGACAGGTGGCGCGGGACGAGTCAAACGCTCCGTTTGTTTCGAAACTTCCCTTTTCTCAGCTCTACGATATTTTCTACAATGACTACTGCGGTGGCCGTCGGTACTCCCCTTGCGGAGGCGCTTGGCCATGTTATTCAGCCCAAACTGGTCGAAATGGGCTGGAGTTCCGAAGGGGGCGACGATTCAGCCTTGACCGAATATGTAATTCTGATGCTGGTCAACGGCAAGACCCAGGAACAGATCGCTGGAGAACTTTCCAATGATTTGCTGGGGCTTGGCGAAGGGGATACACAGGCGCTGGACTTTTCGAGATGGTTGTTTGAGCAAGTCGATGTT
Organism: Aspergillus ruber CBS 135680; assembly: GCF_000600275.1. Classification (NCBI taxonomy): domain Eukaryota; kingdom Fungi; phylum Ascomycota; class Eurotiomycetes; order Eurotiales; family Aspergillaceae; genus Aspergillus; species Aspergillus ruber. The sequence goes on along the minus strand of NW_024467309.1, from coordinate 117,679 downwards.
TTGAACAGGCAGATTAACGGTGGGGGCGTGTCATCGGGCGATGCTCATGCTATTCCGACTGTTGAGCAGGAGTCGGTTGCTCCTCAGCCTTGGAGTGATGGTGGCGGACAGAATGTGGAGATAGGTGATGTGACGATGAATGATCAAATGTAAGTCGTCGCATTGCGAAGCATTGTTTGGAATCATGAGCTAACAACTGTCAATAGCCCGACCGGACCAAAGGCAATGCGGAATGGTCGAGGAGGACGGAGGGGAGGGATGCTCAACCAAATAAATAGAACTATGGACCGTACCGCAGACTCGTCTTTACATCGCATTCGTGGCCAACCGGGCGCTGGACGGATAAACTCTCACCGTGACCAGAAGGGTAACCGTTTCCAGAATGGCGGCAGGATGCAAGGTGGACGGCAGATGAGTGGAATGGGCATGCAAGGCAACCAGATGATGAACATGAACCCGCAAGATCAGATGCACCTCATGTCTTTACTGGAAGAACAGGCGAGGATGATGGCTCAGATTATGCCCGGGTTCATGCCCCCCGCGATCAACCCGGCTTTCCAACAGAACGGTCCTCAGCAGGGACGATCGTTGTTCGATCGTGTTGAGCGCCAAGGGCCACGTCCCTTTGGAAACCGGGGACAGCATCGAAACACCGGTGGCGACGACATGGATATGAATGATCAGCCCAAGGAGGGAGAACAGCATGACGAGAACAACACCAACTCTCCTTGTCGCTTCAACCTGCGATGCACTCGGCCAGATTGCCCCTATGCGCACCAGTCTCCCGCGGCTCCGCAGGGTGCCCCGATTGACCCAGCAGATCATTGTACGTATGGAGCAGCGTGCAAGAACCGGAAATGCACTGCCCGTCATCCTTCACCCGCAGTCAAGTCTGTACACCAGGCAGAGGCGATGTGCAAATTCTTTCCCAACTGCGCGAATCCCAACTGTCATTTCAAGCACCCATCTATGCCTCTCTGCCGCAACGGCGCTGACTGCACGTCCGAAGGCTGTGAGTTTACGCATCTCCAAACGGCGTGCAAGTTCAACCCCTGCCTGAACCCTACCTGCCCGTACAAGCATGCCGAGGGCCAGCGAGGTTCATTCGGCGACAAGGTTTGGTCGGCCGATGGTCAAGAGAAATCGCATGTCAGCGAGAGGAAATTTGTTGCCGACGAGAATGAAGAAGAGGAAGAGCTGATCAAGCCCGGTGCTGGCAACAAGGGTTCTTCTCAAGAGATTGTGACGTGATACCCGCAATTACCTTTTCTTTTTTTGTTCATGTCCCCGTTTCTTTTAAAGGATGATTGCTCATCGTGGTTTCATTTGGGAGTTAGAAGAACGATGCTTGAGAAGATTTCATAATTTCATGTATTAATTCGGTTCATTTGCTTTGGGCGGGAGAGGGGCGTTATTTGATTTTGGATCTTGATAAATGGAAACGACCAATGTATGTAAATAGAGCCTGGATATGAAACGCATGATATGAGCATGCTTTTCGCCTTCATCACTTCTGTCCATGATGCACTTATAGGGCATACTGGATGATCACGAGGTTTCCATACCATACCGTAATTTATGATATCTCCGACTCCGGATCGCACCTCTCGGCCATCTTCTCGCAACCAACACACTTCTTTCACTTTGCTGAGATGCGGTTACCATGTGTCCCTAGCCACGCATTGAGAGGACTCCGGACACAATCGTCCTTTTTCCGCAATGGCCAGAGACACTCCCTGCACACCGAAACCAAGAATTATAATGCAGCGGTCATAGGCGGCGGCATCACCGGCCTCACGGCGGCCGCTCGATTGTCGCAGGACCCGGAATGCTCGAAGGTGACACTGTATGAGAAGTCTGGACGACTAGGGGGTTGGATGCTGTCTGAGAGGATTCCCGTGGACGGAGGGGATGTCGTTTTTGAGTATGGACCGCGGACCTTGAGGACTGCGGCACCTGCTTGTCTTCCGTTGATTGATTTGGTGAGTGGAATGCGGAGGGATTGCTGGAGCTTTTACTGATTGTTTTTGATTATGGGCTAGATACTTGACATGGACCTTCATGATGAAGTTCTTTTCACGAAGAAGAATACCCCCGCCGCTCGCAATCGCTATATCTACTACCCTGATCACCTCGTCCGCATGCCAGGCCCCGATCCGGAGACGGGGGCTCTACAGAATGCAATATCTATCCTGGGAAGCGTGCTATCCGAACCGGTATTCAAAAACCTCATCAAAGGCGTCGTCACAGAACCATTGAAACTGGACCTCATCCCGGGCCCTACAGACGAGTCCGTCGCGGAGTTCGTCGCTCGCAGACTCCACCCCGACGTCGCCGATAACCTTGTATCTGCGGTTATGCATGGTATCTACGCAGGCGATATTGATAAATTGAGCGCGCAGGCTCTTCTGGGACAAATTCGGACGTTTGAGACTCCGGACCGGGGTGTGATCGGGTCCCTACTAAACATCAAAAGTTCGGGGAGAGCGATTGTGCGTGTGGATGATTCTTTGGCTCGGAGGAATGCGGGTCCGTTGAAGAACATTGAGTATTGGAAGGTGCTGAAGACGTTGGTTGCGAGGTCTAGCGCGTTGACGTTCAAGAATGGGGTTGGGCAGTTGTCTGATGCTCTGGCTGCGGCTTTGGATAGGGATGAGAAGGTGGAGGTCATCACTAATGCTGATGTTAGAGCTATCAGTCAAAATCCAGAGACGTCTGACTTGATTGTAAGTGGTTCTTTCAAGTTATCACTTCTAGGCTAACATGTACAGGTCGACTATGGAGAGCAATCTCAAACATACAACCGGGTCATTGCTACCAACCCAGCTCCAATCCTAGCTCAACAGCTCAGCCAAACCACACAGAAAGACCAAAAATTCCCGCAAAGTACAATCAATTGTCTCAACCAGCACAACTATGCAACTACAGTCATGGTTGTCAATCTATACTACCCCAACCCAAATCTTGTCCCCGTCACCGGTTTCGGCTACCTCATCCCCCGATCAATACCCTACGACCAGAACCCAGAACGAGCACTAGGAGTTATCTTCGGCTCCGACTCCAGTGTTGGCCAGGACACCGCCCCCGGCACCAAACTTACAGTAATGTTCGGTGGCCACTGGTGGGACGACTGGATAGAATCCGACTACCCGGATCACGACACAGCCGTGGAAATGGCCCGCTCTCTCCTCAAACGGCACCTAAACATCACAGACGAACCCACGCTCGCCCGCAGCAAACTGCAACGCAACGCCATCCCCCAATACACCGTGGGCCATGTATCGCGCATGCAGGAGCTCTCACGGTCCGTCCGCAATGACTTCAATAAACGACTTACCCTGGCGGGATCCTGGTATGGCGGTGTTGGAATCACAGACTGTGTCCGACAGGCGTATATTGCTGCGACGTTGGGTGTTGGAGCAAAGAAGTTGGACCTTGAGATGAACAATCCCGGGTTTGATTCAGAGGAGTGGGTGTTGGAGGGTGGATTGCCGATGGCCCCGGTTCAGTGGGTTGATGTTCCTCTATCGGAACAGTAGCGCTTTAAAAAACAAAAGAAAGACGATGAACGATGATTGTAAAATAGGTGTACATAGTTAGATACGATGCAAAATTGCTGGCTATCATAGCCAAGAGATAAATTTCGTGAACTATCCTGGGCTCGTGGTAAATATCATCTCGTGTGACTGCTAAGAAGCAAGCCTGCAAGTGTAGATGTTATTATTCATTTCACATCACTTCAGATCGCATCTGATATGTAAGAGATGGATGTTCCAAGATCCGCCTTGCCAGAGATGGACGAGTCCATGTATGTTTCGCACGCACAAAATGGATGTATGCTAGCACAATCTTGGTGCCGAACAAGTATGGCCCATTTCACACGAGTTGGTCATGTCATAGTGGTGCGAGGAAGATGCAAGAGTCCTGGGCGAGATGTGGTTCGTGTTCGTAGTTGTCGACGCTCGGATGAGCAGAAGCCATGCTCCATCTTTAGGCATTCTCCTTCTTCTCCTTTTCTCCTTCTCCATCCAAACCCTTCTTATCGCCATTCGAGTCGAGACCAAGAGAATCCAGCTGACGCACCAATTCGGTGATTTTGATGATTTTATCCAACTGCTCCGGAAGCAAGGATTCGCCTTGCTGCTTCTTGTCCCGCAGGTCGCGTGCCTGTCTCAATTTCTTCTTCAAATTCCGTGCCTTCTTCTCATTCTCAGCTTCTAGATCCATAGATGCTTCTTCAGTAGTCTTCTCTGCGGGCTTCTGAGCACCATCCCCTGTCTTTTTCTTGTCGCCGCCATTGCCCGCAGCGAAAGAGCGCCAGTTGTCGATCTCAGCGATGTTCCTCCTACCATCACTACTAGTTTCACCCTCCGTAGCTTTACTCTTCTTCTTCGCCTCTCTGCGTTTCGCGTTCTTGTTGCTTGTAGCACTTGTAGGATTCGTATTGCTCTCGCTTTTAACACTGGAGTCGGGGTTGTCATTCTTCACTCCTTCAGCACCCGGCACCCCACCATGACCACGGTTTTTCCACGCCAGAGCGGCCTTGTTCCTGTACAATTCGACATCCTCCGGGGGTTTGTAGCCCGGTCGGACTCGGATTTCGCGGCGTCTGGTGCCATCTGCACGGATGGAGGAGGGAATGAATCGTTCACCGGTTGTGGCGTCTGTCGCGATTCCAGACTTGGTGAGCTGCGAGGGATCCGCCATTGTGAGTGCTAATAGTTGTATTTCACTGTAGAAGAATTGAATTCTTCGTACCTAAGTACTCCGTTGAGAGAGAAGAGTGTGCTGCGGAAATCCGGTCAGGCGGCTCTGTCGCGGACAGCCAATCAAAGCACCGCTGATTTTCCCTCGCCGACTCCCGGGCGTGAAACTTCGCTGGACGTACCCTTGACAAACCACCACGACCTCGCTTCTTACTCGCCCTTCTGCTCCTTTCTCGGGTCTTGTCTGCGGACTCTCATCGCTCACCATGGCCGGAGTAAGTATTGTTTCTGGGTTCTACGTTTGTCGCGGTTCAATGGCTAATTGAGGGGGTTTCTACCCGGTAACAGATCGCTGAAGTCATTTACCAGCACGTCTCCCCATAATACTATTCGAACAAAGCAGTGCAAGAGCTAACTGGCCCTGTGCTATAGATCCATCATCCGCAGAAACGCCATCTTCATGACCGGCATCTTTTCCGGTGCTTTCGCATTCGAGATGTACGCTCCCCTGTCCTTCAACCGATAGTTACAAGTACAGTGATCGCTAATGCGAATGACCAACAGTGCCTTTGACACGGCCTCGAACAAGATTTGGGACACCGTCAACCGTGGCGTATGTACTCCTACACTTCTTGGAACTTTTCGGATGCTGACGGTTCATAGCGGCAATGGAAGGACATCAAGCCCATGTACCTTAACAAGGCGGAAGAGGATGAGGACGACGAGTAAATGAGCGCGTTTATAGCATGGGAGACCGAATAAAAGCATGGATACCTATAAGCAGCTGCGCAATTCTGTGATATTATAGTTTTGCTATGCTACTCTAGTGGCCGGGGAGGAATGACGGGAATTGTGGTTATCCAGAACCGGACTGTACAATGAAATTGATTTCTTTTTCTTCTAACTACAATTTAGCTTAATTGTCTCTTATATACAATGTTGTCAAGTACATGTAGTAGTAATTCTTCGTGGGCCGGTGGCGCTGATTCGCTCGGGGTTGTTGTGCCTCGATGTCATCGGCAATCCTTTTTTTCTGCTACTCTTCACTACCACCAGTTTTTCAGCTGTCGCTGGCCCTGTTTACAATCGCTTTGATTATTGTTAGAGGCCATTTGGACACCCAAGATTCATCCGAGAGACTCGAATCAACTGGCCTTGTTAGTACTCGACCCTACCGTTCAGACTCGCTTCCAGTTCTCTCCCCCACTATCCTATCGTGACGGGGGACGCAACTCTCACCACACACGACACTTACTAATGTGCTTCTTTTCTAATTAGACTTACATATTAAGATCTCTCTTTTTCTGCACATATTTCTCTATCGAAAATACCCCATCGATACCGACCACTGTTGCAGATATTGCCTGATCCAAGTCCCGCTAACGAACACCCAACAAACTTTCTGATACCCGGATGGTGTCGCCCTCATAGAACACTGAATTCTTTTTTAAATGATGCTCAGAGAATGTGAGAGAATCCTTGGGCAAGGCCTCCTTCACCTCCCATCCAAACACAACTACCGCTATGGACCCGAAGCCCAGAAGGATCTGTTAGAACTCCTCTTCCGATCACTCACCGGCTACAACGAAGAACGCCTACAAATCTTGTTCCCCGACGGTCTCCAAGCTGTATCATGGAAGTTGGCAGAAGCCCAAGGAGCCGAGGAAGGGGCTGAATACACTGAGGCGGCGCGGGGCAAGCGATGCGGGCATATCTTCAGAGCCGGAGAGGCGACATATCGCTGTGTTACCTGTGCGGCAGATGATACCTGTGTGCTGTGTAGTCGCTGCTTTGACGCTTCGGACCACACGGGCCATCAGTATCAGATTTCGTTGTCGGCGGGGAACTGCGGATGCTGTGATTGTGGAGACGACGAGGCGTGGCGACTGCCGTTGTTCTGCGCGATCCATACCGATAGTGGCGAGGCGAAGGGGAAAGAGCGTGCTCAGAGTCAGTTGCCGCAGGATTGGGTGGATAATATCAAGCTTACGATCTCGCGCATACTCGACTATTTCTGTGATGTCATTTCGTGCTCGCCTGAGCAGTTGAGATTGGCAAAGACTGAAGATGGAATCAGGCAGGATGAAGAGGCGTCGCGGTTACGTCCCGGCTGGTATGGCGAGGGTGATCAACCGGAGGAAGAGCCGGAGTTTGCCCTTGCGCTCTGGAACGACGAAAAACATACCATTAGAGATGTGGCTCAGCAGGTGACCCGGGCCTGCCGGGAACGAGACGCCTTTGGGGTTGAAAGGGCACATGAGACGAATGATATTGGGAGGAGCGTTGTCAAGTACTCGAAGAACCTGCCGCAGCTATTAACGACGTCAAACATCATCGAGCAGATCAAGGTGACTGTTACGGTGCGTTCTGCTCGGGATATCTTCCGGGAGCAAATGTGCGGAACGATCGTCGAATGGCTTGCGGATATTGCTGGTTGCAGTATCCAGCAAGATAATGAAATTCTGCGTCACACCATCTGCGAAGAGCTCATGAACACATGGCAGCGCGGTAGTACTGCCTACAACGCGGGTATTGGAATGAAGGGAATCGATGATCACCAGAAAATCGAGAATGGACCCTACCGGACTGTTATGGTTCATATTTCACCAAATGGACCGTTGGTTGTGGCGCCTCCTGATGACGATGATGACGAGGATGACGACGAGGATGCCGGTCTTCCTAATGAAGCCGGAAACGAGGACGAGGACGAAGACGAAGACGAAGGCCTTGAGTTTGTCGAAGCTCATGATGCCGATGACGAGGATGAGGAAATGGAGATGGAACTTAACCGGTTGCATGATGATATTGCGGATGATGACGAAGACATGGTCATGGGCAATGCCGATGATCCGCTCGAGATCGCAGAGACACTGTTGGCTGAGTATGCCCAGGCTCGAGCAGGAACAATTGAGCGGCAGGAACAGGACGAGGGCCAAGAGCAGGAGACTGAGCACGAGGAACAACAGCCGGATGACCAGGACGTTAACACAACTGAGAACCAACCTGATTCCCGGTCTTATATCCCACCCATCCCCAAAACCCCGTCTAGGGCTATCAGGACAACTCCGGCAAGGACCCCAGGCTATTGGCAGGTCAAGGCATACATGCCTGTGAAGGGCGAACATATCCCACCTCACGAGGACCTGTATCAACGCACTCGTCTCGACTGGATGGTTCTTTTTGATCTACGTTTGTGGAAGAAAACTCGTACAGATCTCCGCGACCTTTACATCGGCACCGTGGTCAATGTTCCCGAGTTCAAACGCGTCATGGGCCTCCGCCTGTCTGCATTGTACACTGCGCTTGCTCAGCTGTATCTCATTGCGGACAGAGAGCCCGATCACTCCATTGTCAACTTGTCACTGCAGCTTCTCACCACGCCCTCGATCACGGAAGAAATTGTTTTGCGTGGGAACTTCTTGACCAAGGTCATGGCCATCCTCTACACTTTCCTGACCACGAGGCAGGTTGGCGAACCATACGAAGTCAACCCCAACGCGACCCTAGCCTTCGATTCTGGATCGGTCAGCAACCGACGTCTGTACCATTTCTTCCTGGACTTACGCCATCTGCTCCAGTCCGAGTACGTTCAGAAGCGTGTCCGGACGGAGGAGCAGTACCTTTCCCAGTTCCTGGACCTCGTTAAGCTGTCGCAAGGAATCTGTCCGAACGTGCGCGCCGTGGGAGAGCATGTGGAATATGAGACGGATTCGTGGATCACCGCGTCCATTCTTATGCGCGAGATCAACCGCCTTTGCTGTCAGTTTTGTGAGGCCTTCCGGGAGCCGGGACTCGACAGTGGTCGCAACCTGTTAAGAGCTGTCTGGATTGCTACCATCTCGGCTGTAGTGCACTCTGCGGGTATCGAGCGTGCGCGGTTCGGCCAGGCTGAGATTAAGGATTACGTCCGGTTCAAGTCCTTGCCGTGCTTCGACTTTGAGGCCGATGAGTCGGGCCAGATGCCTCGACATCGCGTGGTGGACTTTGTTGTGGAGAAGGGGTCGATCAGTTTCCACCATGCCTTGCACTATACGTTATCGTGGTTGGTTGAATGTGGCCGCAACATCAGCAACACTTTGATGCGTGAGGTTCTGCTGGACGCTGCCCAGACCGCCAATGCAAAGTATATCCACGACAGCCAACTTAGCCCCGAGGACCTGTTGCTCGCCATGTTCGATTATCCGCTTAGGGTTTGCGCTTGGCTGGCACAAATGAAGGCTGGCATGTGGGTTCGCAACGGTCTCAGTCTTCGCCACCAAATGTCGCAGTACCGGGGTGTATCTTCTCGCGACTTTGCATACTACCGCGATATTTTCCTCCTCCAGACTGCCATGGTAACCTGCGATCCCAGCAGGGTTCTCGCATCCATTGCTGAACGATTCCGCGTTGCGGATTGGATGACACGGGATTACACCCCGCGACCGGAATGGGAAGAACCCCAGATTGTTGATGTTGCCGAGGAGTTTATCCATCTGCTAGTCATCTTGCTGACAGACCGGTCTTCTCTCACGGCCAGTGACGACAGCGATGCCGTGATGGAAGAGGACATCACCAGGGACGTCGCGCATGTGTTGTGCTTCAAGCCTCTTTCATTCTCTGACCTCTCGACCCGTCTCAGCGACAAGCTGCTCGACTCGGATATGTTCCAAGACGTGCTGGAGGAGGTCGCCACCTTCCGTCCGCCTGAGGGATTGAATGACACAGGTACATTCGAGCTCAAGCCGGAATACATCGACATGGTGGACCCATACAGTGCTCACTACACCAAGAACCAGCGCGACGAAGCAGAGAATGTGTACAGGGAGTGGGTGGCCAAGAAGACAGGCAAGAAGGCATCGGACGTTGTGTTCGAGCCGAAGCTGCGGCCCATCAACACCGGTGCTTTCTCTGACCTTGCTGGCTTCACCAGGACGCCGCTTTTCGCGCAGATCGTCCACCAGACTCTTGACTATGTGATGACGTCAAAGGACCGTACGCCAACTATACCGCCGACTCGCATTGAGACGTTCCTTCAGGTGGTGCTGCATTTGGTTCTTTCTGCCACGCTGGAAGACCGCACCGCGGAAGGTGACATGCCCAGAGCATCGTTTGTCTCCCATGCTCTGTCGAAGGCCAGAATGACACAAGCAGGTACTCTGACCATCGTTGGGCTATTGGAGAAGATCTCTTCCATGGGCGATTTCTCTGCGTGCCAAGCAAAAATTCGCCATATCCTCAAAAAGTTCTGGCAGAAGCGGCCTCGAACATATGAATCGGCGACCGCTTCGCTCAAGTTCCCATTCGACAGGGTCGACACTGACCCTCCTGCTGGCGAAATTGACAACAGCGAAAAGGAGCTCAAGAAGAAGCAGGCCTTAGAAAGACAGGCGAGGGTGATGGCTCAATTCCAGCAGCAACAACAAAACTTCATGAACACCCAAGGTGGTATTGACTGGGGTGTTGATGAGGATCTGAGTGATCTCGAGTCTGAGGCTGAGGCTGCTCCCGAAGAAGCCAAGGTCTGGAAGTACCCCAGCGGGACTTGCATTCTTTGTCAGGAAGAGACCAATGATTCGAGGGTCTATGGTACATTTGCTCTCATCCAGGACAGCAGTATTCTGAGACAGACAGATGTTAGTGATCCAGACTGGATTAGGGAAGTCCTCAAGACTCCGCCTAGCTTGGATATGTCTGCGGATCATCTTCGACCATTTGGTGTGGCAGGCGAGAACCACTCTACGGTACGAAGATTGGATTCGTCAGGTGGGGAGGTTATAAGCGAGAAGATTGGATTGAGTAAGGGGTTCAATGCGGAGAATATGGTCCGGGGCCCTGTCACGACTGGTTGCGGTCATATCATGCATTACTCGTGCTTTGAAGTGTACTACACTGCGACACAGAGGCGCCACACCCAGCAAATAGCTAGAAACCACCCAGAGCGTCTGACTTGTCAGGAATTTGTTTGTCCCCTCTGCAAAGCCCTGGGTAATGCATTCCTTCCGATTACCTGGAAGGGCAAGGAAGAGTCCTACCCTGGTGCTCTGAATGTTTCTACCTCTTTTGGCGAATTCATTGATGCAGGGGTGAGATCTGCCCTTACACAGCCACGGAACCATGCACTCCTCACGGGTGACGATAATTCGCAACTGCAGTCGTATCAGGACTTGTTTGCCGAGTACCTGTCCAAGACGCTGGTACCTCCTGTTGCAGCCAAGGTTGAGCAGCTCATGTCATCGTCTCTCCCATCGACAGCTCATTATGTCCCACCTGCGCGGATGCCGATGCCGGGCCTGTTCCCAACTACGGAAGATATCACGGCTTCTAGCCCGTTGCCGCAGGTTGCTAGCCCCGGTGATAGCCCGATGTCCGAACTGCTCCAGATTTACAGGCGACTGAAGAAGACGATACAGTTGAACGAAGTCCAGTCGACATTCAACTATCCCACGGACATCATGACAGGCGATGCCCTGGTTCACACTGACTCGTTGATCCGGAGCTTCGGGTTCAGCATTGCCTCCGTGGAAATTTCGCAGCGTGGCGTGGAGTCCGAGTTTGGCGCAACTCTACTGGACAAAATTCCCCAGTTGACACTTACTCACTTGCGTGTCTTAGCGGAGACGGCGCTGTCTTACGCTGCAGTTGGATCCCTGCACAACAATGGTGGGTCGATTAGTCGTTCTGCAGTGGAGTTTCGGGACATGCATCGCCAGAAGATCTGCCAGTTATTCGTGGGTCATCCTTGTTTGGCTGAGACTTCGCTTCCAGATCGTGCGGGTGAGATCGAGTCGTTGCTTTCTAAGGATATTTTCGTATTCTTGGCTGAGTGTTCGCTTTCGCTCCTGCCGGTTCTGCAAATCGATGTGCGACATTTGGTGCAGATGTGTTATGTGGCAGAGATTGTCAAGGTTGCTGTCACTTACATTCTTGAGCCGCGCGGACTTAAGAAAGAGCTTGCTCATAATGGGGACTCGCGCTATTTGATGGATGTCGAACTGTCCGACGAAGCGTTCAGCTCCACCAGGTATTTCTTCGATTCTGTCGTGGCTGGTCTGCGCGCGAACTCGGCGGACTTTGGCTACGCCAAGGAAGGCGAAGGGTCTGCGACCTCTGGAGTGGTTATTGCATTGAGACGCTTGATAACGAGCTATGCGTTGACTTTCCTCCGCAAGACGGTAATCTTGTTGCATGTGCAGCATGGCGTTGAATTCCCTAACGCCGGGCTCGACGAGAGCACGGAACTCGACCGCCTTACGAGGGCCTTGAATCTCCCGTCGCTTGACGAACTTTTCCCTTTTGTGAACCCTACGCAGAGGAATGAGCCGTTTAATGCAGTGGTTTCTGGCTGGCTCCACCACTTCAATGCGTTTGGTCGTGCCGGTGACTCGAAACTGCCCAGTCTCTCTCACCCGGCGATCTTCGAACTCATTGGATTGCCCGAGTACTTCGATAGTCTGATCGAAGAGGCTAACCGCCGACGATGCCCGACTTCGAAGAAGGAATTGACCGACCCGAGCATCTGTCTATTTTGCGGAGACATTTTCTGCTCGCAGGCCGTGTGCTGTATAAAGGATAAGCTGGGTGGATGTAACCAGCATCTTCAAAAGTAATTTCCCTCCATAACCCCCTTTTGTTTTCAACTTCAAGCTAACGCAGAATATCTCCAGGTGCGGCAAGAACATCGGCCTTTTCATCAACATTCGCAAATGTACCGTCCTCTACCTCCACAACCACAACGGCTCGTGGCACTTTGCTCCGTACCTCGACCGACACGGTGAAGTCGACCCCGGCCTGCGACGTAACCGTCAGTTGATCCTCAACCAGAAGCGGTATGACCGACTGCTGAGAGATGTGTGGCTGTCGCATGGTGTTCCGGCGACTATTAGTAGGAAGTTGGAGGCTGATATTAATAACGGGGGATGGGAGACTATCTAATGAGTGTATCTATGGGGAATTTCTGCATTTGTGAATGAAATGGTGTCTACCTTGTGTTTCTAGTCAAGTACATGATTGTAATGGACATATTTGATTTAAGTACACACAAATAGATATCACAAGCAATGGAATCTTGTATACTGTTGGGCTTGTAAAGCTCGGAGCGTAGCGATGCCAAGACAGCGTCATAAATCCGGAGCGCGAAGTTCAATTCGACCTTCTTCGACGACATTACCACGACTTTTGGTCCAGTGACCGGTAGCGTTCTTTGAAATACCCTTTTCTCTATTTCTTCAAATTCTACACCGTCCATTCCATATATTACGAAATCAAATTCCTCTTGACGTTTCGCGCGTGCGAAATTCTCTACCTAGCTCACAGAACTAGCCCAGCACCAACACCATGAACAACGAACAATTCCGTCGCCTCATCCAAGATAACGCCAACCCCAGCACGAGCCCCAGCTCAAGCGGTAATAAAAATGGAGCCATCGGTAATGCGACGCCAGCCTTGGGCTCGCGAATGCGCTCGAGCATTCCTATGACACCGTACGCTTTCCCCGACCTACACAAGTATACATTGAGATTAAGATCGAGATACTAATTGACATGCGAAAACAGCCGCTCCCTAACAGCCCCCAACTTCGCCCGCCAACTAACCGACTACCGTCGCGAAGGACAACAACCGCCGACCAAACGCTTCAAATCCAGCGCCGCGCCAAAAGGCACAAAACTACCCACCGGCTACAAAGACCGCACACAACAACGACAATCACAAGACGATAACGGGGAAGATATTGAGAAGCGTATTACAGCGCTGGAGGAGTTGATGAAGGAGGGGAAGATTGATGCCGGAACGTTTGAGAAGTTACGGGAGGAGTTGGGAGTTGGGGGGGATGTGGGGAGTACGCATATGGTGAAAGGGTTGGATTGGGCGTTGCTTAGGAGGGTTCGGGCGGGGGAGGATGTTAGTAAAGGGATTAAGAAGGATGAGGAGGACGAGGAAGAGAAGGAGGGAGAGGGAAAGGGAGACGGGGCAGAGGAGAAAGAGGTAGATTTGGAGGCGGAGTTTGAGCGGGTGATGGAGGAGAAAGGACATGAGGATATTGCCCCTGTTGCTTCGAAAGAGAATGGGAAGAAAAAAGGGACGATGGCTCCGCCGCCAGTCCCTGCACAGGAGCAGAAGAAATCCCGGGATGAGATTCTACGACAACTGAAAGCAAGTCGCGCAGCTCCTGCCGCAGAACCTGCCCCACTGCCGGAGTCGACACTGGGATCCAAGTTCAAGAAACTGGGCGAGTCGAGACCGGAGAAGAAGCGGTGGGTGGAGACAGACGAGAACGGTCGGCGGAGGGAGGTCCTTCTCACTACCGATGCAAAAGGGAATACGAAACGGAAGACAAGATGGCTGGACAAGCCCAGTGAATCTAACGGTCTGTTGGTGCCTGATAAAGATGCAAAACCGCTGGGCATGGAGGTACCTGCAGAAGTCGCATCGAAGGCGGCTGCCGCTGCTGCTTCCGTAGAAGATGAGGACGATGACATCTTTGAGGGAGTGGGTGCAGACTACAATCCTTTGGCAGGTATCGGTGAAGACGATTCCTCGTCTGACTCCGACGAGGAGGGACAGGTTGCCGAGAAAGCCCCGGAGAAACCTACGCCTATAGAGCCTGCGCCACCGTCTATAGAACCAATTCAGCCATCACGACCACGGAACTACTTCTCGACATCCACGCACGATGAACCCACAGAAGAAGACGAGGGCCGTGCCAGAGCCAACCCACTTACCCGGGACCCCTCCTTATTGGCAGCGCTCAAACGAGCAGCCGCGCTACGCCAAGCATCACCATCCGCTGGTGGAGACGAAGAAAAGAAAGACGACAGCCGTGGTCAGCGATTTCTGGAAGAAATGCGGCGTCGCGAGGCGCAGGATGCTATGGATATGGACATGGGTTTCGGAGGCAGTCGGATCGAGGACGAGGAGGACGAAGAATTCATTGGCTTAGAAGGAGAGGGGGGCCGTGGGGGACAAAAGAGGAAGCGTGGACCAAAGAAGAGGAAGGGAGACAAGGAAAATGCATCGGATGTAATGGGGGTGCTGGAGAGTCGGAAGTAACGTGTTTCTATTTTTTGGGCCTTTCTTTACTGTTTTTTCTTGGTACTATGTATAAGTACCTGTGATACAACCCTAACTGTAATGGAAGTGCCCCTCGGTTACTACATTGTGTGTTCCTGGCCAGTGGGCCTTTTTTCAATAGAAACCATTGGCTGCCAAAAGGATTCCACTGCATTTCCAATGGAACACTGACAATTCTTTCTGTTCTGGCCGGTTTTTGGCTCCACGGCGGGTGCTTTTTTTTGCCAATGAGCGGCTGTGCCGGGAATGCGCAAGTTTGGTACGGATTGTCAGTCCGGCGAGGATTTGGGACAAGGAGGCACACCCCTCTTTTCTGCAGAGTTGTTTGCGAGAATGATGGCAAAAGGGGAGTGCATGCTTGCTTGTTGAGTATAGGATACTGTTGGTGATGAATGTGCTGGCGTGAGCGCTAGGAGTGTTGAAGATCAACGATATGAACGCCCTCCGGTGCATTCGGACTGAATAACAGCCCAATCAGCGATGATAGCGGCAAGAATAAAGAATTCGAAACAAGAGACCCTCTTCTAAGCCAGGAATCATGGGTCAAAGTGAATCGCAATCAAATAATCCAGAGTGATTGATCCATGGCTGCCCTCCGGCCTTCTCTTCCCCGGGCATATAAACCACACACCACCACCCACGGATTCTTTTCTCTCCTTGCCTTCAATTCTCTCATTCTTCGTTCATTCTCACTCATTTCCCTCGTTCTTTACTATATTTCGTGCAGTGCACGTTGCGGCTTGACGCTCGCTCTTTCTGTCATTCTCTAGTTCCGAGACAGGCTTCTCGCTTCGATTCTTTTTTCTTTTTGCATTCCTTTCCAATATGGTCTCTTTGAAGAACCTTCTTTCGACGGCCCTTCTGGCGTCGACGGCCTTTGCCCTACCCCCTCCATTGCGTCGTTCCAACGGCAATGAGACGGCCACGCACTCCAAGCGCGGTGCCGCATACACCGATATCGACGCCGTGCACGACCTCGACGTAAACGGTGCCATCTCCTGGGCCTACAACTGGGCCGCAACCCCCGGCGGTACCCTCCCGGACGGCGTCGAGTTCGTCCCTATGCTCTGGGGCACCAAGTCCATTGCCGACTTCGTGGCCAACATCGAAACCATGCTTTTCGGCAGTAGCAGCAAGTACATCATGGGCTTCAACGAGCCCGACCTCTCCGATCAAGCCGCCATGTCCGTCTCCGACGCTGCTTCCACCTTCAAACAATTCATCACCCCCTACGCGGGCCGCGCTACACTGGTCTCCCCGGCCGTTACCAACTCTGGGGACGCAGACAAGGGACTATCCTGGATGCGCGAGTTCCTGGGCTCATGCTCCGACTGCGACATCGGAGTCATGGCCGTGCACTGGTACGGGACCGAACCTCGTGAATTCACCAAATTTGTGCAGCAGGCCATCGACCTTGCCAACGAGCAGGGGCTCAAAGAGGTCTGGGTTACTGAGTTTGCACTTACCACGGACATCTCAAGCGGTGGGTTGACGAGTGCTTCTGCGGATTTCCTGCGCCAGGTGCAGCCGTGGTTGGATAGACAGTCGACGGTTACTCGGTATGCTTATTTCTGGGCTGAGGAGGGATTCTTGGTGCAGGGTGGTCAACCTAGCCAGGCTGGTTGGGCCTACATTGGTTAAATCTGGCTATGAGAGCTGGTTACTTATACATTCGTTTTCCTTTTTGGAATGGGTGAGGGAATGAGGGTACCGACAGTACTTGGATATTCTGTGTCTGAGACTAAACCTGAACATGCTTAAAAATATGCTTTGATATTCTTAGACCTGAAACAGTCATTCTTGTATAGACTTGTCTGCCCCTGTTGGAACCATGGTACAATAGCATGATTGACAATCGCCACTGACGATCATAATCTTCTATTTCCTAGAAACTCCGTAGGAAAGTGTCTCGATTTCTGACGCTGTTTCAGCTTTTTGGCACTTTTAGTGAATTTGACATAGTATGCCTGGCTGCATTTGTATAGCCCTGCGTTTCCTAATTCGGACTCATTTGAGATGCCGCTCTTTGCATAGTATTTCCCCTTGTATTGCTGCCCTGAAATATTCTATGTGGACTGTTTGAACAATGGGAAAATATCTTTTTATTCAATACCAAGGAAACTTTTCGATGTGCCACTCTTCCCTCTTCACTTATCTCTGATCTCTATATATAACAAACCACTTCTGTATCCCACTATATCGCTTCCCTATAGCGCTTTTTGATATATATATATATACGTTGTCTGACATTGGTCCAACAAATAGTTACTTTATATATCACATACGGTTGATCCTTTTACTACGAGTTTCTGATGTGTCCGATATGAGGACGTTGAACCTATGGTGGAATACTTCGTTCCTCGATAGTTATCCGGGTTCTTCCCTATACACGATCATACCCGACATCGCATTCTACCACGCTAGCAAAACTGGCGTATCCTCTTCGAAAAGCACGAACGATGGAAACGAGTATATTTGGAGAGGAAGGATTCCGGATCGCAGGAACTGGCCAGGGACGAGCAGTATGATTATTGATAGACACATTATATACAGAATTTATACCAGTTACCGACTAGCTTAACGCTGGACATACGACCAAATCGTCTACGACCTCGCTAGCATTATTCTTGTCTTCCACCGAATTGTTGGAAAGAAAGTCTACAACGAAACGATCATGCACCCTCGCCTAGAGCTCGGTTTCTGCAGCGTTTCTTAGTTCAGTGCGCAATATTGGAGACATGAGCGGTTAGGCTGTCTTCAAGGTCAGGTCATGGCAGTCCCACGCCTGCTAGACTGCTTGGATGGTGGTTATTCAAACACGCATAGAATTCCCTGGTAAATCCGATGGAGACGTCGAGTATAAAACTTTGTTTGTGCTGTTTTAGCTCACTGGGCTTTCGTACCTCTCAGTATACACACAAGATTCCAGTTCTCAAAGCAGAATCACTCACTTTCTGCGGTCTACAGTCCCTTGGGGTCACCTTATGCTCGGGGTCGTGGAGTTACCATTCCTGTAAGTGTACCCGCCGTCAGAAACGCTACAAATTTC
The DNA here is from genome assembly GCF_000600275.1 of Aspergillus ruber CBS 135680. NCBI lineage: Eukaryota > Fungi > Ascomycota > Eurotiomycetes > Eurotiales > Aspergillaceae > Aspergillus > Aspergillus ruber. The sequence continues at coordinate 99,877 of NW_024467309.1, read as the reverse complement.
TGGGTATCCAAATAAAAACAAAGGTCAAAAAGCATGGGCGACCCCCAAAAGCATCTGAAACGGGGGATCGTATCTCTATCCGAGCCAAATGTTGTCGGCCTTGCAAGCCAACGTTTTATGAAAATCGATGGATTCACTCGGATTCAGCCGGTATGTCTGTCGAAGAAGCATACTGCTGGATAGTCACGCATAATTTGCACTAGAGTATCGACGTATCGCTAGCAATTGAAACAATTGTGCAGCTGATAGTTGGAATAATGCAAAGCCAGGCCAGTGGTAACCTCAAGATTCTTTCCGAGGGGTCCCGGATAGTCGATGGTGCCGCTGTTGCCGCTATCCTGGTGCATATTTATCGCCTTGGGTTCGTATACTGGCTTATGCCGCAGGGGTTTTGCAGTTGCAGGGCTTCCGATGAATTTCTCCCCGCGGGGGATTTGGAGATTTGGGATGGAAGGGATCCCGCGCTTGCGGTTTGTTGCGCCATTTTGGCCTTGATATGGAATTGCTGCCGTAATTGCCGCTAGGGCAAGAGGGTAACTAAAATGCATTGTCTGTATCTGTACGGAGTAAAGTTAGGGGGATTAAAAAAGAGCTGAGAGACCACGATCTGAACAAGGATGCTGCAAGTGGCCATTTGCAGTGCATTTTAAATCACCGATGACAGGCCGTCGATACCTTGCGCCATATGTGCCATACGTTAGTACATGTGCCGTCCCTGCATATCTTCTTTAAGCGATACTCGCTTAGGCGAGGTGATATCAGCCGAGTATGTAGACAGTGACCATGTGAAAATGATCAATATCGCAGGCGGTGTATCGCTTAGCGTGATGGCGACTTTTTCAGATGATTTGTAGCTCTTCCCTACTTTCGCAGCTTGAGCTAGAACATACTTTGTATGATTTTGCGTGGATACGAAGCAACCATCAGTCGAACGCTCTAGAATATCGATAGCGGTGTGTTATCAGCTATGGGTTGAGACTACCCAAGCCATGCCTGTGCGCATTATTTTGTAAACCCTAAATGTAGCTTAGAGGATGCTTGGGAGACCTGGGTATACATCTCCAGCTCTCGGGCGTAGATGATGGCAACCAGTAGAATTATAAGGAGAGGCCCAGCGCAATATTTGTAGCATGCCTGCGTGTCATTTCAACGCCGGTTTCTAACCGGCACGGGTCACACTTGAACATATTGATTGAAAGAATGACGGAGCTAAAGCCTCGCAAATGGATACTGCAAAGAGTTGATTCTCTCGACTCTGAAAAAGAATACGGAGAGATCTGGTGCAGCTTCTGACAACAACACGATTTGGTGGTGGCATTGACCATATCAACCGCACGCATGCCTTTTATAGCAAGCAATTCCTGGAGGCTTCGGCCATAACGAGGATTGTCTATACACAATGACCTACTTGGCTGTGGTCACGCATCGGTTGAACTTTAGACTCTGGCGTCAATGAGAAGAAGGCAGCGCACATCTTCTGAAGTGAGGTGGCCAAGTTGTTCAGTGTTGGAGAACTATTGGAGAAACGAAACACGCGATGATCTCCATACTGCAGGCGGTGTATGTTGACAAAATCTCGGTGGATCTAAGGCGGCGAGTCATGTGATTAGACGGCAGTAAAAAATGAAGACTCCACCGCCCGCCTTTTTTCTTCAGGTCGACTTTCGCGCGCGAAAAATCTTTCCTCTCTTTCTGTTGTTGGACTATTTATACCATTTAGGCTAGACTGGTAGACTCTCGCTGCTACTGCCTGCTTTATTACTACTTTCATTCTTTTTCTTGCATTTTTATCAGTAATATCCATCCAAAATGTCTGCTATTCGTCCTGTCGCAGTCTATGCCTTGAAGGTTCCCACTGGGGGAGTCTTGATTCCTGCTGTTCCCCAGGCCGCGGCTTCGGTAAGTACCTCGTCGCATACCTTGGATGATTATGTGGAACTCAATCTAATTGTTGTACCAGTTCCGTGTGAGCATGGCTGCCATTGACCCCGACGAGACCCCCGAGCTCGAGGATGGAATCGACCCCAGCAGACCCCGTGCTACTCTTAAGCTTATCCGCCCTCCTCCTGGAATGAACATTGAAGAGTCGGATGAGGAGGACGACTGGGAAGACGATGATGAAGAAGACGATGATGAGGAGGAGTCCAATGGCGGCCCTAGCGACAAGGAGAAGGCCCGCAAGCTCAAGGAAGCTGCTGCTCTGAAGGAGATGGCAGAGGACGAGGACGAGGATGATGATGACGAGGACGAGGATGATGATGACGATGAGGACTTCGACCTCAAGGCCGCCATCTCCAAGCTTGTCAAGGGCAAGGGCCCTGCTACTGACGACGATGAGGAGGACGATGAGGACGAGGAGAGCCTGGACGTCGACGAGGCGGTTATTTGCACCCTGGACCCGGAGAAGGTAAGATTGACACTTACAAGGTCATTGCACCGACATGGAAACTCACAGCCTTTTCTCTTGTAGCACTACCAGCAAGCTCTTGACATCACTGTCGCCGAGGGCGAGCCCATCTTCTTCAAGGTCACCGGTACTCACAGTGTCTACTTGACTGGTAACTACGTCATGCCTGTTGATGACCACGACCATGACCACAGCGATGAGGAGGACGAGGATGACTATGATCTCTCTCCCGATGAGAATGAATTGGACATGGACGACATCATGGATGAGGATGACGAGGATGACGAGCTCGACGGCTTGGAGAACCCCAGAGTCACCGAGGTCGAGAGTGAGGAGGAAGCTCCCAAGCTTGTTGAGGCCAAGGGCCAGAAGAAGGCCGACAAGGGCAAGAAGCGCGCCGCCGAAGAGGCGAGCCTGGAAGACCTCATGGCTAAGGACAAGAAGGCCCAGTCTGAAGAGGGTCTGAGCAAGAAGCAGCAGAAGAAGCTCAAGAAGAACAGCGGCGAGGCTGCTGAGGTTGAGCAAAAGAAGGAAGCCAAGGACGCTAAGGAGGGCAAGGAGGCCAAGGAAGGCAAGAAGGTTCAGTTCGCCAAGAATCTTGAGCAGGGCCCTACTCCTTCATCGCAGGACAAAAAGTCTGAGACCACTGGTACCCTTGGCGTCAAGAACGTCAACGGCGTCACCATTGACGACAAGAAGCTCGGAAAGGGCCCTGTTGCCAAGTCCGGAAACAATGTCTCCATGAGATACATTGGCAAGCTCGAAGACGGCAAGGTTTTTGACTGTATGTGATCAATATCCTACTTCCTCATGCTTATTATTTGATACTGACATGTCTCAATCAGCCAACAAGAAGGGTAAGCCTTTCAGCTTCAAGCTCGGTAAGGGCGAAGTCATCAAGGGCTGGGACATCGGTGTTGCTGGCATGGCTGTCGGTGCTGAGCGTCGCATCTCGATCCCTCCGCATCTCGCTTACGGCAAGAAGGCTCTTCCCGGCATCCCGGGCAATTCGAAGTTGGTCTTCGACGTCAAGCTCCTTGAGATCAAATAGATAGATTAATTTGGGTCTTGCAACATTATGCTGTTCTGTTTTTGTTTTGTCTAAAAATGGTGTTTTAAGGGGGTTTCCAATTGCATCAATTCCTGTGATATCCGACTTGTTCTTTTTGTTTCTTGCACAGCTTTCCGATGCATTCAGCAGGGATGAGGATATCGCAAGGAGTTCAGCATCTCTCGGTTCGAGTTACGAGCCTTGAGGGGGTGTGCGTGTATGTTGATATTGTTTCTTTCGTGTCTTTACATGGCTGTGTGTACTTGGCATAAATAACTCTGGTCTTCCTAATACAGCTTTGGCTCATGAGAAATACTGGTCTAGTTTTTTCGCACTCAAAGAAGCCCGAAGCCCTAATGTTCTTTCCGCGACGGACGGTCTGCAGTCGTAGTTTCCGCATTGGGTGCAGTTGCCGCCTGCGCACCTTCCTTATACTACCGCAGTTGATGCATCCAACTTTCCCTGGAAATTTATTTTTCGACAACCTGGATTGACCTCTAGTCCAGCGTGACACTTCACGGGATTACACCACATTATCCATACGATCGTTAACCAACCACTACCAAGGAATAGCAACACCCGTATATCGAATCCATACCCTCTTTCGTTCATTTACTGCCAGTACTCAGCGAGATGACAGCCAACTCGGGACCTGACAGGAGTTCCAGAGGTCCGTTGGGAATCTGGGCGTCTAGCAAGGCCGCAGAGGGCAACGAGCAGCGGTCTACAGGAGCCTCAACGACTACGAATGGATCTAGTTCCGATGTCGTTGTGATGCAAGGCCGGAACAGACTCAGCGTTAGGTTTCAGCGAAGCAGTTCGAAGTTGTTGACTTTGTTTCGCCCTCGTCGTGATTCATCGAATGGTAAGACGGTTTTGTTTCCCAAGAAGTCCATCTTTTACGATTACTGACTTGAGATACAGTGGCCAAAGAATCGAGTCCGATGTCTAGAGCCTCTTCAAATCTCGAGCAGGGCGGTTCTCGATTTTCATTACCGGTTGCAGCGAAGGACGCGTTGGTTGGACAGAATACTGTCTCTCGTCCACAGAGTGCTCCCGTCATTTCTCTGCCCCATAGTCCTACCTCCCCAGATCCGGAATCACCATCAAACTCGACGGCTCCACAGAGTGAAAAGCAGAAAGAGGACTGGCAGGGGGCTGAGGGAGCTCTCATGGATGACTCCGGTAAGACGCAGGCCCAACAGACTCAGTCGAACTCGAACCTCTCGGCTCTGTTATCGAGCAGGTTGTCCACGGCTTTTGTCAACTCGACCGTCGTTCATCGTTCACACCTGCAGACGAGGCCCAGTATCTGGGCTGTTCAACACCCAGAGGTGACTGACCCTCTCAGCAAGCAAGGCGACAACGCTGTTGATAGTTCCAATCCGTCGACCAGTCCCAGCAGTGTCGGTTGTTGGTCGTCTAACCCCTCAAATCCAGAGTCAACATCATCTAAATCCGACGAATCTGCTGCTCCAGTTGGCAACTCGATATCTCTGTTCCGGACAACAGCAGACACTGAAGGGCTATATGAGTGTAGCCGGCCACAGAAGAAGTGCACCTCAGTCCAGGCGTTACCGAACACGCCCCCGTCTATTGTCACCGTGGAAGCAGCTGCTAATGCAAAGGTATTTTTCGAAACGTATTTCAACGCCGTATTCTCGCACGTCAACTCAAGGTCACAGCGTCGGATTGAGCTAGAGAAATACATCTACTCGTTACGCTTGACACCAGAAGAGCAAGAGACGGCCAGGAAAGCTTGGATTGGACAAGAAAGGGAGTACCTTCGTCAATATCGGGTTCTCAAAACTCGCTGTCACAATGCATCTCCTGGTAAAGCAGCCTCTGTTGCCAACTACGAGATCGTCAAAATTCTCGGAAATGGAAGTTTCGGCATTGTCAGCCTGGTGAGGGAGAAGAGGGACGAATGTAGCAGGTCTAGCGAAGGAGATCCTTCGGCCATCGAAAATGGTAAAATGGATGAGATCAAGGCGAGAAGCGTTCGAGCACGGAAGGCTGATGGCAGAAACGGCCACCGAAAGCAAACGACCAGCGTGAAAGGGATCTACGCCATGAAGGTTATCAAGAAAGCCGAGATGCTCCGTAGCAGCCAGGAGGGTCATCTACGAGCTGAGAGGGACTTTTTGGTTGCATCCGCAAAGTCTCGCTGGGTCGTGCCGTTAGTTGCAAGCTTTCAAGACAGTCAGAACTTGTACCTCGTCATGGAGTATATGATTGGCGGCGACTTTCTTGGTCTCTTGATACGTGAAAACATTCTGCCAGAACCCATAACAAAGTGGTATATTGCTGAGATGATTCTTTGCGTTGAAGAATCTCACAAGCTTAACTGGATTCACCGCGATATCAAACCCGATAATTTCCTTATCTCTGCTTCTGGTCATTTAAAAATCGCAGACTTTGGACTGGCGTTTGACGGACACTGGGCTCATGACCAGGGTTACTACAATAACCACCGATACTCCCTGATCAAGAAGCTTGGAATCCAAATCGAGGGCGATGCTACTGACCGGGAAGATAAAGAAAAAGCCAAACAGGCATTGGAAACAGTGCTTGATTCACGTGAACCTCCGGCATTTGACCTTCTCGGATGGAGAGATAGGCATCAGAGGCGGCGGCTTGCTAGAAGTGTTGTCGGGACCAGCCAATACATGGCGCCTGAAGTCGTCAAAGGAAAACTGTATGATGGTCGTTGTGACTGGTGGAGTATTGGCATCATTTTATACGAGGTGAGAGCCTACTAAAGATGAGAAATTGGGCCTTCTGACACTGGCAGTGTCTTTATGGGTTCACGCCGTTTGTATCGGACGACCGATTCACGACGAAGCTCAAGATAGTCGTAAGTGGCATTGAGAAGAGTGATTAATACTGTTTATGGAGGCTAACGAGTCAAGAATCACCACCAAATCTTGCATTTCCCGATGCAGAGACTATCTGACAAGTTCGTATCAACTGATGCCATTGACCTCATAAGCCAACTTCTTCAGGAAAAAGAGTATCGCCTATCTGCTCGCAACTACCGACTCAACGATCTGGCAGAAAGGAGCTTTTTCAAAGGCATGGACCCGCGATACCGGAATTATCGAGGCATGTATGTCTGTCCCAACGATGCAAGCGATATCAAGGCGCACCCTTTCTTTCGCGGGATCAATTGGGATGCGCTTCATCGGTCAACGCCGCCCTTCATTCCTGTAGTTCGGGACTGGGATGACACTCAATACTTCGAGGATCCATTTCAATCACCTCCGGACGGCAACACTCCCAACGCGCCGGAAACTGCTCTAGAGGCTCCTTCACAGACCGCTGAGGCGACCCCCGGTGAGATGGCTCTGGCTGCGGCGCAGACCAACAAAGTGCCATGTGGAGCGAAGACACAAAAGAAGAGAGCTAAGGAGGGCAGAGCCCGGGATAAGATCTTGCGGGATGAGCAGGTTGGAAAGGCAGTTCTCGAAATGCGGCAAAAGGATGCGTTTCTGGGGTATACCTATCGTCGACCAAAGCCTGTGGCATTGGCGCTGAATGGTGAACGGGGACGACCGCTGGTGTCGAGAGGGCAATTGTCAGATTTGTACGGATGCTGAAGTATGTCCATATTCTTATACCTAGTGGTCATCTTTGTTATCAAGGGTCACGTTTGTGCGTGTTTGTCAATGCGTTATGGACCGAATTTTTGGATACCTTTTTGGAGTTTTGGAGTTTTGGAGTTTTGGACGTATTGTTCCAGTCAAGAGCATGTATATATCATTAGACATTTCTAGACGGATGAGCCATCGCAAAAGTGAACCTGATATTATTCTTAACGCCTGTTGTACCATAGAAGCAGGGGTTCGAGTACATAATGATTTCGGATGTCAAGTTGAAGCACAGGATTAGACCTGAATAACGTTGAATAAACACCAAAATTTGCATTCCAATTTGCCCAGCACTCATGGCCATGCCTAGGAAACGATAAAAAGACAAAATATGCAGCAATGAATGTACCGAGTATAAAGGCAAATATTCATAAAGACATTGGAGGAAGGAGAAGGGAAAAGAAAAAAGGAGAGGGGTATCACTAGAAGAATCGAAGAGAAGGAGTGTTTAAATAGCAGGAGGCGCACCCATCGCAAAAGCCGAATCCGCAATCCGATCTTCCGGTTTCATTGTACCGTTAAGAAGGGGACATAGTCTGGTCATAGTTAGCATTAATCACTTCTCCATTTCATTGTAAGAGAAGAGGAAAAACGCACTTCTTATTAGTCTTAATATGCCCAACCTGTCCACAATTTGCGCACTTGCGCTGCGTACCGGCTGGCTTCCCGCCGTCGGCTGATGAGTCGCCTGTAGTACCACGGACAGCGCCTTTTTGCTTCTCGCGTGCGAAGCGGCGTTCTTTGTTGCGGTTTAGGCGGCTTAGTTCGGCCTCGAGGCTGTTTTGGGTTCTGGTTAGTTGGAGTTCTATTTGGAAGAAAAGGGTAGGAAGGGAGGACGTACAGTCTCTTGTTGCGGGCGTCGATTTCCGGGTCGCCGGTTGGTTGGAGGGATTCGAGTCTGGAGTAGAATTAGCATCATCCAATTTTGCAGGAGGTTGAAAAGGGTGGTGTACTTCGTGGTCACAGCTTCCTGCTGGAATCGATGCTGCATATACTGCTTGATAACCCTCGGATCCCAAACAAGCGTTTCCTTGGGAACGATCTGGCCAGTCTCGTCTCTGAAGTGTCTTACAATACGCAGCACCTTGCCCTTCTGATCTCCCATGCCCATACTCATCTTACTAAACTGGGATGTTGTTTCGTCGTCACGACGAGCAGGTCCGGGTGTAGGTGCTTCTGAGTGCGGCGTTTTTCCATATTCTTCCTCGTTGTCGATGTCGCTTTCGCCTTCGGAGTGCTCGGCCGTCGAGGACAGGCTTGCTTTTTGTGAATCCCAGATGCGGCGGATGGAGGTTTCGTAGGATCTTTGCTGTCTGGCGACGTTGTAGCTATGGCCTCCTAGTTCTTTGAGGCGTTGAGCGTCGAGTTTGTCTTCGACACTTTCGCCAACGGCCTTGAAGCCTCCCTTCATGGAAGTTTTGACAAAACTAAATCCCTCGCCGCGGCCGGTGGGGTCGCCTTCGCCGTGGAGTTTCAGCATGGCTTTACCCTGCGATGCGAGGAGGAAGTTGCGGGATGCTTTCCAGGGGGCCATTTGTTGTTCGAAGGACTCGCTTTCTTCGTCTTCTTCGTCACCGCCGCCGCCGGTTTCGGCGTCGTTGCCGTAGCCTGTGTCGTGGAGGTGTTGTTGGCCGACTTGCATAGATTCTAGCAGACAGACGTCTTCAGGTTGGACCCAGGAGCGGATGGCGTCGGAGTCGGGAATTGGTTCTAGGGGTACCCAGTATTTCGAGTCTTTGTCGTGTTGTAAGAAGTCCTTTACCTTTTGGCGGTTCTGCATGTCGCTAGTACCTGGGATATGCGCGGTGACATCGCTGATTGAGAGTCTCAAGTCGGGACTTTTCTTTAGCAATCGGTAGACGAGCATCTTCATGCGGTTCTTGGCGACGGTGGTGACCTTGCGCGAGTGCGGACCGGGAATGTCGGTACAGGGGAACTGTTGTCCCGCAACGTAGAGGTTCTCGATGTTTCGGAGGAAATAGTCACTGCCACCGGAGCCAGTGCTGCTGCGGATCACCAAAAAGTCGGTTGATTTGGCCGAATGCGAGAATACAGGAGATCGGTACATCGTGTTCGAAATCGTCGGGGTAACTTCGCCAGGATCAACATGTCCGAAAATAAAGAACGGGCTTTTATCCTGAGGTAAAAGAACCACGGTTTCACCCAAACGCTCTCTTGGACGGGAGTCGTCCTCTGCATTTTTCCGTCTGTAGTAGTTAATAAAGCGGTTGGACATTCCAAAATTTGACAGCATGAGAGGCGCTTCTTCCGAATATTCCACCAGCATGGCATTTGAGTTGTCGGCCAGCGACAAAGATTTCGTAGAATCGAAGATACCTCTGGGATCCTTGCCCTTGATGTGCTTTCTCTTGACGTGTGCAGGGTTTTTGAACCAGGACGTTTGACCAGGTCGGAAAGATAAGGCTGGACGGTGGAACGATCGTGCTTCTGCTTTGGCAAGCTCGGTCTTGTAGTAAGGCCACTGTAAGCGCAGCGCTGGCATACTGTGCTCGAGAGTAAAATTGCCCAAGGTGCTTCGAATCTTGTTCTGGTGATTCTGCTTGAGCATGTCGTACGCTTGATCATTCGAGATGTTATATCGCTGGTTGAAGCGTCGAGTGACATTGGCATCGACCTCTTCTCCTTGGATAGCTCCTAAGGCCTTTGGCTTCTGTGCCGCAGATTCCGGTCCACGCTCGTCGAGGAGTATGTAAGGATCGTTCATGTCGACAGTAACCTTCTGGGCGACCCGCGAAGTCGCTTTCTCAGGATCATCAAGCAGCGGGAAGTCAATGTGAGATAGAGCAATGAAATCCATCGGGTCTTTCCCGACCTTGCGTTTCTTCGCAGGCTGAGAAGTCTCTACGAGCCAATCATCCTCGTCAACAGGCTGTTCCGGTTCCTCGGTTGGAAGATCAATGTCCATCACAGACTCATCATCTTTGGTATCCCAGTCCGTGCAAATTACTCTTAGGTCCTGCATACTAACTCCCCCGGGAAGTACTTCGGCCGAGTCCACGTCGTGCTCCAGGTCCTCTCGAATTTCCTCTTCTTCCTCCTCTTCGCCCTGCGGGGACTCAGTAACAGGCACGAGCCCCATATGCTCAGCGTCAAGCGTGCGTTTGAAACCATGTCCAGCTGATCTGAAAGCTCTCTCCTGATCTTGGGCAAGCTCGAGGTTGACCTTGGTCGGCAGAACAGGCCTTGGCGGTTTAAGAGGCAGTTTCCCGACGAAATAAGCCTTCTTGTGGGGGATTAGTTCCAGGAATCGGGGTAGTGTATGGCGGTCGAAGCCAGGAAATAGCGAATGCAGGAGTTCTTCAGAGTTCTCAGGCGGAGCTGGCGGGTTATCAGGGCCGAGGGTGGACGACATGGCGAACAGAGCTTGCTGGAGCTTCCATGCGCGAAGCGATGCCGGATCCATATCTTCGACGCTGGGGGGCTCATCTTCTGGTATTTCCATTTCATCTTCATCCTCCTGCTTCACTTCTTCCATCACGACAGGCTGAGGCTCGAGAGGCGGAGGTTGGGCAGGCTCTGGCACGGCGGACGGTGCTGGTTGTTGGTGTTCTTCCTCATCGAAAAACAAATCTCGTGTCACATCAGTCTGGTCAGAAGGCTCTTCACCAAAAAGGTCATTCAAGTCATCCTCTGGCGCTCGTTCCGGCTGCTCTTTTCCCCCATCACCAAAAAGATCTTCTTCACCTCCACCAAACATATCTTTCATCTCGTCATCCTCTGCAGCGACACCATTTCCTGCCGGCGCCGGGGCTCTAATATGCGCAGCTTCTTCTTCGGGAAGGTCATCATCATCTTCGATATCTTCGTAGTCAACCGCGTCGTCTGCTTTCTCGCCGGGATCCAGTTCTCGGGATAAGAAGTCGAAAGACATGTTCCCCTCCATGGGACCGTTCATCTGTCGCATGACATTATCGAAGTCGGCATCCTCGACCTCGGGGGCCCCTGCTTCGGTGGCGTGAGGCATTTTGTCTGACAATAATTTGGGGGAACTGGCGATGAAGGTGAACGTGGGTCGTGGTTAGAACCGGATTGAGGCTCGGGTTGATGTGATCGCGCGGGAGACTGGAATGTCACGGGATCAAGTCTTAGTACACATTGAGATCGGCCAGTACGGCAAGACCCAGCCGATCTGATGCTGTTTGGTAAGGAGAAAAGGCGTTGGAAAAGCGACGGGCGTGAGTTGTTGGAGGGAAGAGAGAATCGCGGCGTTGGAGGCGCGCAGGCTTGGCGCTAGTCTATATCGGGCAATCAGCTATGAATGCCCATACTACTACTATTCATATGTAGCCAGCAAGTCTTATTATGATTACGTTCTATTGTACATTAAATCCACCGTAAAAAACACACAGCGCTTTACTAGCCCCTTCCATGCAGTAATGCATAACCGTCACCTTCTGGTCATCCTCGACCACCTTTGCCAATTGCCGTAGATCAGACGTCCGGGGAAGGTACAGGACCATATGTTCTGAGAAAGCAGAATACTCTTTGTACAAGGTAGCCAGAGAGTATGGTTCCATAGTACGTAAATCAAATACCTGATCATGGCGATATCCTGGCCCTGTAGATTGTTAGTTTATCCAGACAAAGTAAGCAAAATAAAAGGGAAGATATACCACCCCACGGAGGGCTCGCAAAGATGATACCATACGGAGCCAGGTCTTTGAGCTTGTTCTTCAGAATATCAAAACAACTGCCCTCAAACCAAGTGATCTTATCTTGAACTCCATAGACCTTGGCATTGTGTTTGGCGCATCGTAGCACAGCCGGATCCTTTTCAATGGCGTAGATTCGTTTCCATCTTCCACTCCGGGCAAAGGCAATGGTGTTTCCACCAGCTCCTGCAAATGCATCGACGAGGATACTACGTCCACCCGGTGCAGATTCAGCAACTTGCTCTGCTATTTTGCTATATCTCTGTGTTAGTTATCATCCACAGAGAGAACTAGGGAGACGAACTTGGCAACGGGTTCTGGAGTTACTCCGAACCAGGCATCGTCGGTCAACCAAACACCCTCATCATATCGAGAGAAGATCTTGTAGCGCTGGGACCAGTAACTAGATTCTGTCAGTATCTTGCAATTCAATAAACGAGGTTAAGGAGAGCATACTTTTGAATATCCCAGGGCACCTCTCCCCTATCATTGTAATGATGCACCTCTGGAGGGATCTCTTCTGCATCGTCAGCCATGGTAAGAGACAATGAAAGCTCTATTCAATTATCTAGCAATTAAATATAGAAACTTGTATGCAAGAAAGTCGCGATAAACTGATAATGTGACGGAGTGTTTGCCCTGTTTGCACCCGGGAGAGCACCCGACGTGGCGGAGGGACTGTTTACTTCCTTCCTCCTACTCCGAGAACCTCCAGGATTTTCTTTTCCCAGATCTGCTTGATACATTGCAACATGTTTGGCGCATTGAATCGCTTCATCGGTCGTCTGGACGAGGCACCCCGGGAACCGCGGAATCCCACTGGGGAGAGCACGTCCTTTGGCTTCCAGGTCCTGCGCAACAAGGACCTCGAGCTGCCCTTGGAGCCGTGGTTTGATTTCATTGTTGGGATTAATGGACATCCTATTGTGTGTGGATCTGTAACCATAAAATCGTTCTGGTCTAATACTGATATGTTATGCTGCAGGAAGACCCAGACCCAAACCTTTTTGCTACCGAAGTCCGCAACTGCGCAGGCTCGAGTGTGACCTTTGACATCTGGAGCGCAAAGGTAAACCTCTCTATTTCATCTATAGATGCGTAGTGGCTAAGAGGAATACAGGGCCAACGAACACACACCGTCTCGATCCCCATCTCCCCCGTGAACCCCTCCCTCGGAGTCGCATTGCAACTAGCTCCCCTCTCCTCGGCCCAACATATCTGGCACGTCCTTTCGATCCCGTCTCCGCTCAGCCCAGCATACCGTGCAGGTTTGCTTCCCCATTCAGACTACATCATCGGAACTCCCAGCGGCACATTACGAGGCGAGTCAGCACTCGGGGAACTAGTGGAGGATCACCTAGACCGAACACTCGTGCTGTGGGTGTACAATGATGAATTCGATGTGGTCCGGGAAGTCGAGCTTGTACCGACGAGAGGCTGGGGTGGTGAAGGTGCATTAGGTGCAGAGCTGGGCTACGGCGCATTACATCGACTACCAGTCGGGCTGGGAGAGGAAGTTGAAGGACCGGGCGAGGTGGTATTCGAGACACGAGAGGATGGCATTTCAACGCCTGTCGCTGTTGATCCTTTCAACCCAAATTTGGGAGGTATTTCTGGCGGAGGTCACTTCCTGGTCCCGGCCAACATGCCAGCCCCGCCGCCGTTTACTGCTCCAAACAGGAACCTACCCCCGCCATCAGGGACTAAGGCGGCCGCACGTCGAAAACCGCGCCACGCTGCATTATCACCCAGTCGTGGATTCGACGAGTACTTTGCTGAAGGAGAGCAGAAGAGTAGGGAACAGGATTATGCGCCATCGAGGGGAGGGACACCACTGCCTCCGCCGCCGAAAGTTGGACCGTCACCATCAAATTCCGCTAGTCCTGCGCCTGCGACTGGGACAGAGATGCCTGCAAGTTCGTAGCGAAATAAGGAAAAGAATGAGTTTCAATTTTTCCAACTGGACGACCGAATTCTGCAAGGTAACAGCTGTTATCTGCAACTTAGGAGGGATTATGATGCAACAACCCTGTCATCTGCCATGCAAGTACGAGCAGCAAGCCCATTAATCTCTACGCTTATCCTGAGCTGGCAGCTTGCACGCCGGCTGTCTGATTATCATCGAGATGCTTGATTGTGCGTCATGTCATGGCCATTGAAATGCTGATGAATGAATGGGTGCTATATTCCATGCTTATGACTTGTGGGCATGTATACTTAGCGATACCAATTCACGAGACGAGACATACTTTCATTCTTTACTGTGTTACTATTCTAAACAAACATTTCTGAAGCATCACCATTTGTATACAGTACCATACAAGTCAGATCAGGCCGTTATATACAATATAGATCATCCATATCATCTTGGCCAAGTCTAACCAGAAACCCCATCCCTTCCCAACCCCCACCTCCCAACCTCACGCATCGCCTCATCACCACCCTCCACAAGTCTCCCATCGGCATTCGAGGAATTACTTTCTCCAAGCACACCAGCAACACAATGCCAACCGTTCCTTCCACCACCGAACTTTAGCACTTCATTCTTATATCTCTCCCCAGCTTCGCGGTCCACAGCAGCCTTGCCACCCTGAAATACATCTTCCCAGAGTTTATTCGCAATCGCGCGGTCGAAGATGTAGCTGTAATACGTCGCGCCGTAGCCGTACAAATGCCCAAAGAACCCCTGCCACGATGTAGGCGGTTGTGCGTCAGTGGGATCAGGCAAGCTAGAATACTTGCTAAAGACGTCGTGGTAGACGGCTGTACTGTTGATAGCTGAGCCGGGAGGTGCGGAGTGGTACGCCTGGTCGACGAGGGCCATGAGGATCTGGGCTTCGTTTTCGACGGCGCCATAGATAGAGCCGTGGGCTGTGCGGTCGAGTTCCATGCTTCGCATCATGGATTCTGACAGCGGGGCGTCGGTTTGCCAGTGGCGTGCGTATAAGGATAGAACTTCTGGGGCGGTTGCGAAGTGTTCCATGAGGACGGAGGGAAGTTCGGCGAAGTCGGTCGCGCAGCGGGTGCCGGAGATGGATTGGAGGCGGGTCTGGCCGAGGATAGAATGCAGGGCGTGGCCCATTTCGTGGAAAAGGGTGCGCACGCTGTGCTCGCTGAGGAGGGCGGGGCGGCCGCTTGTGCCGGCGGGTTCGGGAAAGTCGCAGACCAGCGCGATGGTGGGGAGTTGGCGGAGGGCTTTGGTGGTTGTGTCGACGGCTGTGGCCATGCCATCGTTGGGGTGGTGCGTTGAGTCGGCTAATGAGGCGCACTCGGCGATTTCTTCGGCGGAGATCTCGCGCGCGCAGCGGAGAGTGAAATGTGCTGGATTGGGGAGTTTGTTGGGGCGCGAGAAGAGGTCACAATAAATGACTGCGATGTGGCGCTCAGATTCGTCGACTACGTCTAGTCGTCGCACGTCTGAGTTCCAAGTCTCGCCTGGGCCAGTTTCCTGTGCGACGAGACGCACTCCGTAGAGTTGGTCGAACAGTCGCGAGAGACCCTGCATGACTGTTCCCAGGGAGAAGAACTCCGGGACAGCATTGAGCTCTCGCGAACGTCGAGCCTGGGAATACTCCATGACCCGTCGGTGCACGTAGTATGCATGATCCCATGGCTGCATAGGGGACGACGAAGAGCCCTTCAAGCTTTGGAGCTTCGAAAGCTCCTCCTGGACATGTTCCCGGTTGCTTCCCACCAGGGACGTCAGGAAATTCGATACTGCTTCTGGCGACTTGGCCATCTTGTCACTGAGCGTCATGTGCGCAAAGCTCTCGTGTCCAGAGAGCTTGGCCAGTTCTGCTCGTCTCGCAAGAAGTTGCTCAAGGCGATGCACTTGCCGTGTACTCGATGTCCGAGTTGCCAGATAGATTTCCTTCCGGATTTCCCCATCATGAACTGACCGCAATGCCAACCGGGGGATCAACCCCATCGTTGGCACCGGTGCTGTCCGGTTCCATCGCTTGATCTTTTGTATCACAATAGGGTCCAGACCACGAAGACTGTTCGTGTTCACAACCACATGAGATTTGGCAGGTTCGGCGTTGTTCACAAAATCCGAACCCACCTGACTGATCTCGTTGGACAGGTTCACAAACCGCTGTCGCTCGTTAGGCGGCATATGGATCGCGGAGTTGGAAAAGTCCTTGATCAAGATCTGCGCCACGATCATCTCCTCTTCGTTCCAGTGCGAAGTCACCTCCGGGTTCGCAAACGCTTTTTTCAGCTGATCATGCAGTCCGGTAGTCGTGTTGAGAATGTTCATGTACTCGAACATCAATGCATAAGCCTGTGTCGCCGCCTCCTGCACGCGCGGGTCCGGATGGATAACCCTGATAAAGTCGGAGAGATCAATCACCCGACACAGCATGTCACTCAGACGATCCAAATCCCGCGCCATTTTCCGGTACTCGTCCACCGTCGAGGCCCCTAGGACCCTGGCCACGATCGCTTGGCATTTCTGCAGCGATACACCAGCAAATTCCCGGAATCCATCTGGAGTTGTCAAGTATTGATTCTGCACCAGTCCGGTCGGCTTAAGACTTGCGGAACTCCGCTGCGAAAATTCTTTCCAGAACGCCTGCGAGTCAAAGACCCGTCGCAGGGTAGCATCGTCCGCGCTCTTCTTCTGCGTTCTTTGATATGCCGGAATGTACTCAGACGCTGGGGCCGTCGAGGTTGCTGTCGCAAAGGCTCGTCGGGAGCGTAATCGTTGGAGACATTGGCGGCAGGTCCATGGCCGGCGATATAGCGCCAACATGATGCTCATCAGTTATCCCATTGATCACTGTAATACTCCGCAGATATAGAGGTTAGTGGTGGTAGTAGTGGAGGCTTTTTTTCGTCCCCGGAAAGAGCCGCACAAAGTCTTGGCGCAACCTCTCTTCGGCGGTCGTCACTTTCCCAGAGAACCTCGCTCTCACAATAATACTTTTTAAGCCATTGGCTAACTCGTCGAAATGTCATTCCGGCCAGTGTTGAAGCAGGTGAGCTCTTCATTGTTCTCTGGCTACGATTCCTATACTGACCTCTGCAGCGGGCTGTTGCTCCGATCGCTGCCACCCTTCTGGCAGGTGGTATCTCGCTCTATCCCAGCCGGACGGCATTCGCAGAGGCTCCGGTATGTCTTCCTTTCACTCCAAATGGTCAAGTATGGTATCTTATACGTCAATTGCAGAGAAAATCCATCTACGATGACTTTCCCGAGCCCTCAGACCCTGCTCCCGCCAAATCCGCCCCCATCGCAATCCCAGACGCCCCCAAGTCCACCACTGAGACCCCCTCGTCCTCTGCCCCCTCGTCGTTGACCTCGTCGCCCACCCCGACAGACATCCTGACGACCCAGGTCCGCCAAGCCCGTCTCTTCCTGTATGAGAACTCGCTCGCCGCGGAAACCGGCTTCAACAACTTCCTCAGCCGGGCCCTGCACATCGAGAACGCCTTCACCAACACCATTGCGTCTCTGGCTCCTGCCCCCGAGTCCGGTGAGCGGTTGATGCCCGGTGGTGTGTACGTGGTAGTCGCCGCCATGGCTGGCTCCATTGTCTCCCGCAACCGGGGCTTCATCCTGCGCTCTGCGTCGCCTCTGGCTTTCGGTACCGTGGCCGCGTGGTCTCTGCTCCCCGTGACTATGCGGAATGTCTCCGAGTTGGTTTGGAAGTATGAGAAGCGGGTTCCGGCGGTTGCGGAGAACCATTTGCTGCTTAGGGAGAAGGCGGAGCATATCTGGCACACTGGCATTGCGCACAGTGGTATGGCGCGGATGATGATGGAAGAGAAGATTGGTGAGGGCCGGAAGAAACTTGAGGAGTTGGTCAGAAAGGGTCATTAAAATGGGGTTCTTGATTTGGAAAATTGATAAATAGCCCTTTCTTTTCCCCCGCCGTGGTGCGGAAGGTTTGCATAAATACTGCTACTACTACTGCTACATAGATGTATTGTTAGGTTATCTTGACTCGAAGGAATGTTCCTTTTGTTGAAATTCATTGTTTCGTTTATTTAGCAGTCGATGTTAGTCGACACAGGTGTATTTCTAGATCGGGATGTATTCCCGTTTGTCCGTAGAAGCGTGATACACGGGGTATGTTGCAAATCTCAAACACAAGAATTTAGAACATCTGAGCATCTGCGATCCAGAATATCCTCGAATTTAAAGAAGCATGGCTGAGCATCATCTCGATATTACATGTACACACATACAAGTCTAATTGATACAAAAGAAATTATTATTTAAACCATCCCAAAACGTTCACCATTCACCGTTCACCATCTCCTCCAACATGACCGGTTACGACGATGCCTCTCCAGATCGCTCACTTCCACTTTGCAACATTAGCTCAGGACGGGGGGTCGACGGGTGGCTGTTCTCGCCGGTGACTTTCTCGGATAAGTGCACGAGGTCGGTAACGAGTCTGTATACGTTAGCATAAACCCAAGAGACAGGGAGAAAGGAAGGGTACCGTCTGTGTTCATCGCACCAGTCATCGTTGGTCGTTCGAATAAACTTAAGTTGTTCCTGAAGGCTGGCCATCTACAGTAGAAGAGAAAAACGAACAAACGCGTTCTCATTAGTAAAATGTCAATAAGAGGGAACTTGGACAAGGGGCGTAAATGTTAAAGGAAAAGGTGGTAAATGGAAAGTCCGGAAGAGTAGGGATGTCCCACCGTTCCCTCAATAGATGAACCGAGGTCCTCACCTTCCGTTGCGGCTGGACCAGCGTCCTCCTTGTTCTCTGGCGCCCATCGACTGCTTTCAAGGCCCTTGGCACCACTCTTCAGCCCCGCCACCTCGGCTTCCAATTCGCGAACACGCTTGCGGCTGGCTGCAATTGCCGAGTCAACTTCACCCAACTGGTTCAGCAGCGACATGTTCTTGTCGATCTGGTCGTTCAGGTCCTTCTCGCCCTGGGCGAGCTTCTCCTCGAAGGTCCGGGTCTGCGTCTTGGATTGTTCAAGCTCGTTGCTGGCAGCCTCGCTCTTAGTCTTCAGCTGGGTCAGTTCCTCTTGCGAGGCCGCAAGTTGATTCAGGAGGTTGTCGATCTCAGCCTTGGCACTGTCGGATGCACCGAGAGACTTCTGGAGCTCTTCCACTTGCGCGTTGGCAGCTTGCGCCTTCTGCTCCAACTCAGCCTTCTCAGCACTGTGCTTGGTGGTCAATTCATCATTGGCAGCATTTGATTTCGCCTCAGCCTCAGCCAGTTTGTGCTCGAGGTCCGCAATCGTGGACTTGAGACCGTCAATCACAGAGGTGTCCTGGGCTGCGGACTGAGCCTCAGCCAGCTGACCCTTAATTTCAGCCAACACATCATCGTGAGACTTCTGGAGCTCATCGAGCTTGACCTGGTTGGAAGACTCGAGATCGGCACGGAGCTTAGACATCTTCTCTTCCTGGGCCCCAAGGAGGGTCTCAATGGCCTTACTGTGCTCAGCCTCGGCTTCAGCAGTGTTAGATGATCGAGCTGCTTCGACCTCAGCACGCAAGCTGATCTTGGTTTCTTCGAACTGCTGTTGGAGTTCCGCAACCTCCTTCTCTCGGAGCTCGGTCTGCGAGGCAATATCACTAGTGTGGCGTTCCAGGATGGTCTTCAACTCGGCCTCAAGGGCCTCCACCTTTTGTCCATGGTTGGATTCCAAGTCCTGGTGCTTCAACATCAAGTCGTTGTGCTTGAGCTGAATGTCACGCAGGGCACCCTCGTGAGATTCGGAAGCCTCGGCCCGGACCATTTCGAGCTCCGCAGTGTGCTCTGCCTTCAACGCCTCCAAGGCCTGCGAGTGATCCTCAGTGGCGCCAGTAGCTTGCTGAGTGTGCTCCTCGAGTGCCTTCTCCGCGGCAGCAGCCCGCTCCTCGTTGGCCTTAGCCTTCTCCTCAAAAGCGGAAAGGTTTTGTTGCAGTGCCTCTGCTTCTTGCTGCTTATTCCGAGCAGTCTCCTCGCCGGCCGACAATTGAGTCTCCAGGGCTGCGATCTTCTCCTTGAGGGATTCGACCTCCTGGCCGGAGCTAGCACCCTCTTCAACGGATTGCTTGGCATCGGCCAAGGATTGCTCGGACGTCTCAAGCTTCTGCTGGAGCGATTGCAGTTCCGCCTCATGTGCAGTCTTGATTTCGCTGACAGCTTCTTCCCGTCCCTTAAGCGCAGCCGCATTGGACGCCTCGAGTGCCTCACGAAGCTCCTGGAGCTCCTGAGACTTGGCGGTAGAGTCAGACAATTCGACAACCTCCTTGGCCACAGCCAATTCCTGCGCGTGGGATGCAGCAGTAGAGGCTAGAGTCTCTTCGTGTTCGGCCTTGAGCTTCGCAATTGCTGCTTCGTGGTTGGATTCTAACTCCTTGAGTTTCTCATTCAGTTCTGTAGCGGCCGTTGTGCGGGTCTCTTCGAGCTCACTCTGGAGCTTCTCCAAGGCGTGCCTAAGCTCTGCAACCTCCTTCTCCTTCTCAGCCACAGCTTCTGACGACGAGGCCTCATCCTCAACCTTCTTTTCTGCGTCTACGGGTCCAGTTTCACTGATTTTGGCTTCGAGCGATGCAACCTTCTCTTCAAGACCCGAGACGGTTTGCTTGGCTTTCTCCTCGGCGGTGCGCACCTCTTGTTCCTTGGCATCGTCCAATCGCTGCATTTCCGTGTTCAAGTTCTCGATAACTTGGTCGCGTCCCTTGAGTTCCCGCTCTAGACCTTCGAGAGCCATGGCCTTCTCCTCCTGGAAAGTGGCCTTAAGAGTTTCGAGCTCCTGCTTGAGGGTACTGACTTGCTCCCCATACTCGGCTGCAGCGGTCTTTTGTTCAGACAACTCCTTCTCAAGTGCCTCTAGCTGAGCCTGGTGGGACTCCTTCAATTCTTCAAAAGCAGCAGCAGTCTTGTCGTCACCCTGCTCAGCAGCGGATTTCGCGGCGTTATCTAGGTCCTGGACCGACTTTTCTTCCAATTCCTTCCGCTTAGTGTCCGCTTCTTCGAGCTGCATCTGCAATGCCTTGAGCGCCTGCTCGTGACTTTCAGCCAATCGCTCGACTTCAGCGGCATGCTCAGCCTTGAGAGCATCGGAAGTAGAGCCATCCTTGCTGGGCTCACCCTCTCCGGAGACCGAGAGTTGACTCAACTTTTCGTTAGCAGACTCCAATTCTGCCTGGAGACTGGCGACAGTGCCCTCACTTTCCGAAAGCTGGGTTTGGAGCGCCTGCAGCTTCTCGGCATCTTGCTCAGCGGCCTTGGTAGCCGAAGAGGGATTGGCCGTGCTCAATCGCTTGCGCGCATCGGAAACAGCACTTGGCTTTGTCGTGCTGGTGGAAGTCGGACGGGAGGTGGGTCGAGTGGCAGTTGTCGACGTGCGAGTTGCAGAAGTCGAAGTCGCTGGCTTCGTGACCGGCTTGGCAGTAGAACCTCCCAAGCTGCTCGGACGGGACGCGGTCTTCCGTTCCGCTGTTGTGCCAGCCACACTAGACCTGCGGTCCAAGGTGGATGTGGTTGGCTTGGTGGGAGCGCGGGTGGAAGGAGTGCCCGCGAGCGACATGCGCTTGGCCGTTCCGGAGATACCCTTCTTCTCATCGCTGGAGCTCAAGCGCGACTTTTCATCCGCGGAGCTACTGACGGATGCGCGGGAACGATGGGAAGCGGTCGTGGCAGAACTCAGGGGTCTGCGAGTTGCGGTGGAAGTGGTGGCCGGACGCGTAGGAGGCTTGCTTAGCGTACCACCGTTGGTGGACGTGCGCGAAGAGGCAGTAGTAGTCTTGGAAGCCGATGTCGTGGAAGTAGGCCGTCTCGTGGTGGGGGTCGATCCCGACAAAGGCCTCTTGGTCGTGCCGGTGCTGGTGGTGGAAGAAGCGGTCTTGGTAGGAGATGACGGCTTGACATTTTCCTTGGAATCTTCCTTGTCCTTACCGGCTTCCGGGCTGGTAACGGGATCCTCGCTGCCAGACATAACAGAGGATTCGACGGGAGTGGCCGGAGGCACGTTCTCCGTATCGGTATCTGTAGCCGGAGGGGGAGCGACGGGGTCCTCGGTTGAAGCCATGGTGTTCTAAACGCGGTTTTGTTTAGGGGTGTGTTCTAGCCACCAACGCGTCAGTAATTGAATTTCTTCGATGGTAAATAGTGGATTGGTGTATGATAAGGACAGATATAAGAAATCAAGGAAAAGGAGGCAGAAACGGTCAAGAACGGAGGTATGTGTCAGGAGTCAGGAACGACGAGCAACGGGTTGAAGCCACCACGACAGTCAGGCTAGACAACAGTCGTAAACAACTCTTGACATCCGGAGGCTCCTTTTAACCAATTTGGTCTGCTTTGCGCCTTTTTGTCTTGCGCGCTGGAGGCAATTGGTCACGCTTCGGACGAGAGGCAGATGCGACGGCTCCAACACTGTTTG
Organism: Aspergillus ruber CBS 135680; assembly: GCF_000600275.1. NCBI lineage: Eukaryota > Fungi > Ascomycota > Eurotiomycetes > Eurotiales > Aspergillaceae > Aspergillus > Aspergillus ruber. The sequence goes on along the minus strand of NW_024467309.1, from coordinate 77,743 downwards.
GACGTAGAAAAAAAGAAAGAGAACACTCACAGATAAACTGTTGACAAAAAATAAACCGGTTTAGAGGTCAAAATTAATTATGATCCTCTGCTGTATGGAGTACTGCGGTGGTTAGAACAGGGGGGGTAAGGACAGGTGGGAGGAGACACGAGAACAAACGGACCTGCGACAACAGCAACAGAGAAATAGAAAAACAGAATTAAAAGCAGATTACAAAAACGAGTAGAGAAAAGAGAATAACAAGAATTAAATAAATAAGAGACACTGTACAGAGAGAGACAAAGTAGAGGGAGTGTGAGTGAGGAAGAGGAGAGAGGAAGAGGGAGGATTGCGGAGAGGAGAAGAACGGCGGGCGGAGACAATAAGGGGAGATCGACAGTGCAGTATGCAAACGAGTGGAATACGGACAGTTGGCATACTAGTAGTGGTATGTACTTGTAGTTATAGAATATTCTATGTACGTCAATTGGATATTGTAGAAACTAGAAGCATAGTGGTAGTAGTGATGCGATAGTGGTGGCTGTACCTATAGTTGCATACCCGTACATGGCACCGAGATACTAGCGGTAAGAACCATGATGCTTCATGATGCTGAAAGGAATATAAAAAATGATATAAGAATGCCTCCAGGGGTAACATTGTACCAGAGGAGGTTGCGACACGATCCATGGTTCGCTTTCGGATATAGAAGTGTAAACAAAGCAATAACAGCAGGGTATCACTATACAACAAATCATGAAAAGACAATTACGCCCGCACATTCAGCAGCCACTCCCATTGCCGTCGTCCCTCTGCCGTCTGTACCTGCGTCGAAATCTTTGGCCGTATCTTGTCATGCACCTGTAACGCCTTTGCGCGCAGTTCCTGCTGGGTCCGGTTCTGCAGTCGATGCCCGAAGTGCCCAATGATACGGAGGTACCGGTCAGGTCCTAGTCATGTCAGTACTTTATATGCCATGTGGCATAGTGGGAACATACCCTGATATGCCCGCAGTCCATCGATCAGAGCTAGGCCCTCATCCTGAGACCACTCTCGGCCACTATCATCCTCGATCGCTATAGAACCGCGCGACCTATCCTGTCCGGACTTATCCGAGATAGAGCTGTAAGATCTTCCTGGTTTCCTTATTCGTAAATCCTGTGAATCTAGCGCTTTAATGATGGTGTTCAGTGCTCGTCCAAGTTCTTTGCAGCGCACCGTACCATGCACAATCCGCTGCATCTTCATACTCGTAGTGCGATCGCAAAGCTGCCGGAGGAGAACAAGCACACGACGAAAGTGATCGTGAATCCCAGGGAACATGTCTACATCGGTATAGTAAGCGTTGAAGCAGGAAAAGACCAGCTTTACCATTTCCGGGATCACTCGTGCCTCGAATTCGTCCACTAGGTCACACGCAAATACTTCGTCGCGAGCTCCATCGGGCCTAGTGGCTAGATGATAGGCTTGGTCGAGCAGCCTATCTCCCTCACACCGGATGCTTCCGAAGAGGTTGTCGCATTGTCTGAGAGTCATTTCAGATGGCCGATTATCCCTTTCCCCGTAGAGCTGAGACAATACTCTGATTGTTGACCAGATATCCACGAACGATTCAGCTAAAGCGGGATCAACTAGTTGCTTCAGTTCTCTGGCTGTCCTGGTCAAGATAAGCCAGTTCACTCGTTGTCCACCAAGTCTCATCGCCTCCTCCATCCATTGAAGTTTCCTTGCCTGCTCTTCTTCTTCCGCGATAGCTGCTGCCCTCTCTGCTTCATCATCCTCATTATCTGACACATCACTTTCTTCGCTTTCGCTTCCTCCACTCTGCTCAGTTACAAACATTGGGTTCTGGTTGCTTCGGGGCCGGGTTAGCCCCGGAGGATAGCGCTTAACACGCCGTCGTTTTCTGGGTTGACGTTGTGGAAAGACCTCTTCGTCCGCATCAGAGGGTTCAGGAGAAGAGCTGCTAGAATTTTGTTCATCTTCCGGCTGGAAACTTGATATGGATTTCCCGCCATCGTTTACCATATCATCCGGTAAATGTTCCTCCTCTGACTCGGGTTCATTAGGTTCTCTTTGTGTACAATTCCTCCGCGCCCCCAGCTCTGCCAGTAAGCTCCGTAACCTCGCGTTGCCCGCTCGTTGAGCTTCGTTTATTGCTCTATTCTCCTCCAATGAGTAGTCAGATTCATTTTCTGATTTCCCATCTGTACAGTCGTGGTGCGTCTCCTGCTCTGGTGAGCTCCGTGATCTATGTGGTATGCTCGATCTGCTTAGTCTTTCGCCTCCGTCTATCGCATTTTCGGCTGGTTGCTCCTCCTCCGATTCAGAGTCATCTGAATCTCTTCCCACCTCCCTTTCTATATAACCTTCGCGCATCTCCTGCTCCGCTGATGAGCTTTCTAATCTACGTGGTATGCTCATGCTGCTCGACTTTTCGCCGTTGACCACGTTATCGAATGATTGTTCGTCCTTCCACTCAGACTCATCGGATCCCCTCTCTGCCGGATCCCTGCGCACCTCCTGCACTGGTGGTGAACTCCGTGGTTTATGCGGTGAGCTCAGGGGCAACCTAATCTCGACTACTGGACTGGGCGGTTGACGCCAGCTCCTGCTCTCGCCGAGTCGATTGGTTTCAGCCTCGCCAAGCTCCTCTGCGTTTGAATGTTGCGCTTTTGAATCACTGTTTTCTTCCTGTCCTGTGTTGTTGAAATAGGGCTCATTAGTCTCGTTGGATTCGTCATCGCTGGATGGCACCTGGCCATTGAGAAGTGCGGTGGGAGAGAGGAAGCTCGGGAATTCCTTGTCACTTGATTGTTCATGCGACTTTTTCCGTAGGGAACATGTATCCGGTGGTTTGGTAGTTTCAGACTCGTCGTCTGAGAATAGGCGGATTTCTTGCTCCTCGTCGTCCCCCTCTTCCACTTCCTGTTCCTGTTCATCCTCACCATTGTCCTCGTCTTCACCCTCTTCGCCACTCTCCTCTTCCCCATCACCCTTCTTCTCCTGATAGTCGACTCCCCGCATAGACCTCAACGACCTCTGACCTCCGCTCCTTGTCATCCCCTTATCATCGCCACCCACCAAAGATGTAGTCTCCCGAATCCTCGTGGACCGTCGCGGCGTAATCGGCTCACTAACCCCAACCCTTTCCCTTCCAGCATCCCCTCCGCGCTTCTCTGGTGACTTCGGTATATTCCAAATACCATCGCTCCTGGGCTCCTGAGCGCGAGAGACCACGTGGAGCTTGCGACGGGGCGGGAGCACGCACGAACGTGTGTTGGGGCTGGCGTTGGGGCTAGCGCTACCGACTTTATTCAGGATGTCGAGGGTTTGGAGGGTTGAGTCGCGTTTTCGGATACGCGACGATGGCATTGTGAATGTTTTGCATCAGGGCATTGGTAAAATAGAGGTGTGTGGCTTCGAACAGCCTGTGTTGAGTGGTGAAAATGTTCCTTTTGCGGAGATAAATAAATTGATCTGCCACCGCCATCGTCATAGCGATAGCGGAGTATATATTACTTCCACCCCGCGACCACCTCATCTTCTACAGCCTTATTCTTATATTGAATTGATTCCTTCACACAATATTTAAGTACCAGGATACAAAATGACAACAAATGGCCTCCCCATCCGGGTCCTCCCAACCCTCGACCCTTCCGTGGGGCCAACACACCCCTTCAGCACCCCCAGCAAAAAAATCCATGAATCCAACGACGTCTCCTCCTTCCTAACCAGCAAAGCCTATGTTGACATAATGACCTTTCTCCTACAACTAAACCGCTCCATATTCCCGCTCAAAAACTCCGACGGAAGCATCCAGACTTGGGAATTGAACTCCGAGGCTGTCGAGTTCTCGGCTCCCGTGAGGCAATTACAGCAGTTGTTAGCGAAGCTTGAGGAGATTCTAGAGGAGGCACCGCCGGATCAGGGGCCGAGGAGGTTTGGGAATGTCGCATTTCGGAGGTGGTTTCAGATTGTGGAGGGGATGGCGGATGAGTTGTTGGAGGAGTGTCTTGCGCCGGAGGTATTAGAGCTGGGTAAGGGTGGGGATAAGGTGACGGCGAAGGAGGAGCTGAAGGCATATTTCTTGGGGAGTTGGGGGAGTGCGCAAAGGTTGGATTATGGGACGGGGCATGAGTTGAGCTTTTTAGCGTTTTTGGGGGGCATTTGGAAATTAAATGGATTTCCGAAGACTACTCCAGGGGTGGAGGAGAGAGCTCTTGTTTTGGGGATCGTGCAGCCGTATGATCCCATGCTCAGAATCATGGAAGATTGTTATCGCTAACACGGTGTACAGGTATCTTGAGCTCATCCGAACCATTATCAGACGATATACCCTAGAACCAGCAGGTTCCCACGGAGTCTGGGGTCTAGACGACCACTCGTTCATTCCATATATCTTCGGGGCAGCCCAATTCGCCCCTGCAGTAGCAGAATCCGAGCCATTCCCCGAAGAAGGCTCACTACCAGATGCACCAGATCCAGGGGGCGTCGCCAAAGCCAACATCGTCGAGAGAGAGCGGAAAACGAACATGTATTTCTCCGCAGTGGGCTTTATCTACGACGTTAAGCGTGGTCCATTCTGGGAACATAGTCCGATGCTTTATGATATCTCTGGGATTCGGACGGGGTGGGCTAAGATTAATAAGGTAAAATTACCCAATTATTTTCCTGACAGGCCACTAATAAGTGATACAGGGCATGATCAAAATGTACAACGCAGAAGTTCTCTCCAAATTCCCCGTCGTCCAGCACTTTCCATTTGGCTCGCTATTCAGCTTTGATCGCGACCCCAACGCCATCGCCCCTCAGACTCAACCTCAGTCACAACCATCAACCACCAGACCAGCACCTCCATCAGCAGGACCAGGGTCAGGAACCAAAGCCCCATGGGCCACTGGAATCTCAACAGATGCAGCAGCACCAACGGCAGCACCATGGGCAGCAACTGCAAGAGTACCCCCTTCTGCCTCTTCCTCGCTCTCAGATACCTCGAGGTTACCGCCGGGACCGATGGCTCCAACTAGGGCTCCATGGGCAAAACCTCCTGCTGGGGTTGGTGGTGATTCTGGGGACTTGGGGCAGACGAAGGCACCTTGGGCGAAATGAATGTGATAAGTTATGTAGTTTGATATGTTATGACCATCTACTACGATATACCCCTATTGCACGAGAAACATATTTTGTTCATATGAATGGTTTGAATAAAAATGTGTCCAAGAATAACTGTTGGGGTATCATGATAACAAACAAACGCCAGTATATATACAAGTAGTACAAGTTACGAAGAATCCGATCCGTAATCCACCAATGCAACTGGAGCTGGGTTCTTTTCAAGCGGCATTTCCATCTTGGGTTGAAGTTGAGGCTGCGGTTCAGAAGCCCTGCCATTGCTTTGGGCCTCAACATCTGGCCCATCTTTTTTAGTCCTAGTGCGAACAGATGCCTTTGCCATCTTCCGTCTCTTGGCTTCAGGCTGCCACACGTCTTCATCCGCAGCGTTCAAAAACGGATCCACGGCGGCGCGGGTATTCCCCGTCAATTCATGTCGAAACGCAGTTTTACGATTCGCCAACAAATCCGCCGTTCGAACCCTTCCATACTTCTTCTCTTTCCCATCCTTCTCCCTTCGAACATCCGCAGCGAACAACGGCCGTAACCGTGTAACCCGCACTGCATCCTCCACAGACTCGGGGGCAGCAGTACCACCAAAATCCACCATCCCAGCCCGCATTCTATCCTCCTCATTCTCAGCAACTAAATCAATCCCCAGACTCATCTTATCCTTCAACGCTTCAGTACCCTTTTCGGTGCGCTCAAGTTGCTTCCTCTCAACTCGAAACGACTTCCGCAACCGCCTAGACTTCTCATATGGATCATCCCAGTCCCGACTCTGCCGCTCCTGCAGCGCCAAAATCCTCGAACTCTCCGTCTCCGCGCGCCTCTTATCAACAACCTTCCCCTCCAACCTCGCCAATGGATCATCACCCTCCTCCTTCCCCTCCCGTCCAAACTTAAGCGCAATCTCCCCCAACCCCGCCACAACCGGAACCTGATCCTCCTCAACCTCCCTCTTCCTCGCCCCCTCCGTAACCACATAAGCCGTATTCTTCGGATCTGTGCGAATCTCAATCCACCCCCCGCACGCGGTATGTTTCATCCGGAAACTGAATATCGGGGTGGAATAGTAGTTGCCGATTTTCTTCTTCTCGGCGTTGAAGCGAACGCCTTGCCCGATTATGGTCTCGTGGGGGGTGCAGGTTGTGCACCAGATTGCGAAGGGCATTTCGAAGCGGACGGTTGGGGTGGTTTTTGTGCGCGTGTGCCTGTTGAGGTTTGTGGGAGTGCCGGTGTCATCTGGAGGATAGTACCTGGTTTATGCATTGTTAGGGAGGTGTTATGGGGTAGATAGTCTGGTTAGTACTAACCTCCCCATATCTAAGCTTGTCAGCTATGTCTGTCATGGTGTCGGTGTATGCGATACTTACTGAAGCCCTGCATTTTGGCGGATTAACTGGTTTGGCCAGATCACTTAGCAGTTAGTCGTAAAGACCAGTCTGTCAGCCTGATCAGCAAAGCTGGTATGGAGTGTTGAAGGAAAATCATGATGAAGTTTGGATTGAGCGCGATGGCGGACATTTATGCACACATGTGCTTAGTAAAGTGAGTATAAATATGCATAACTGTCTTACGGAGTATAGTTCTTGGACAAAAGTCTACGTAATTTTCCGCAGCCACGAAAAAATATATAATCACCAAGACATTTCTTTTCCACATAAATCCACCAAACATCAATTCTTTTACTAGATAGTCAAATATGCTATGGGTAAGTAGCATATAAATGATAAAATAAAATAAAAATCGTATTAATAATGTGTATACCACCCCTTTGCCTCTAAAACTGCATTAACACAGTTCTCCATAGACATTACCAACCCATCAAAAAAGTCCTGTCCTAAACTCTCCCATGCATTCTCCATGGCCTTGTAAAATTGCTCTTTCAATT